>NW_008355784.1:958869-959120 GCF_000622305.1 Nannospalax galili | reverse complement strand
TGGAGGAAATGATTCCTCCGTGTTGACCCTCCCCTTTATAGACTGGACACTAGTTCAACTCCATCCGGTGGGGTCTCCTTGGCTTCCTTGATCAAGAGGTCAGATGACCTACCACCGTTACAGGACATTTTGCGAGATGCTCATAGTCCCTGGGAACTAATCAACCTAGGAGGGCAAGGAGCAAAAAGTGTCCTTTGCATCCCTCTCACCCAATTAGTATAGATCTCAAGGTATGTCTGTTAAACATCCAA
>NW_008355784.1:931894-957761 GCF_000622305.1 Nannospalax galili | reverse complement strand
TTAGCCCATCTTTCAATTGGGTTGCTTCTTGTCTTGGTTCTCTGTTTTTTAAGTTCGTTATATATTCTGGTAATTAAACCTCTATCAGATGTATCGCTGGTGAAGATTTTCTCCCATTCTGTGGGTTTTCTGTTTGTTTGAAGGCAACCTTTTTTATCTTTGCAAATAACCAACTCTTAGATCTATTGATTCATTGTATTATTTTCTTTGTTTTTATTTCATTAATTCCTGCTTTGAGTTTTGTTATTTCTTCTTGTCTTCTGGGTTTGGGATTTGTTTGTTTTTGCCTTTCCAGAATCTTAAGTTGCAATATTAAGTCACTGATTTGTGCTCTTTCTGATTTTTAAAATATTTTATTTATTATTTCATTTTAAAATTTAAATTTATTTTCATTGAAGTTTTTCAGAGTAGCTCAAATAATTTTAATCATTTTTATATCCCCAAGGTCCCTTGTATAACCCTCCCTCACTGTTCCATTTAAATAGTCCCATTTTTATACATTTCTCTCTTACTAACACCTGTCTCCTACTATTCTTCTGTCTCAGGTTCTTTCTTTCCCTTCCGTTTTTTTCATTATTCTGATTCCTGAAATTACATCTGGATACATACTAATATTTAAGGATATGGTTTTAGGTTCCACATATAAGAGAGACCATGTATCATTTGTTTTTCTGAGGCTGTTATTCACTTAATTTAACAGTTTCTAGTTCTATCCATTTCCTTTAAATTTCAAGATTTTGTTTTTCTTTAACACTGAGTAGAACTCCATTGTTCAAATGTACCACATTTTCATTATCCATTTGCCATTTTAGGGACACCTAGGTTGTTTCCATCTCTTAGCTATTGTGAAAAGACAGGCAACAAACATAGATGTACAAGTGACTCTGCAATAGGAAGAGTCCTTTGCATATATGCCAAGGTGTGTGTGTTGGCTAGCTTTAGTGTCAACTTGACTAACCTGGGTTGAAGGAGCCTCAATTGGGGCTTTTCCTTCATTGTACTGCCCTTTGGCCATGTGTGTATGGCATCTTTTTGACTGTTGAGTGATGTGGGAGGGCCCAGCCCACTGTGGGTTGTGCCACCCCTAGGAAGGTGGGCCTATGTTTCATAAGAAATCAGGCTGAGCAGGGGCCAGGGAAGCAAGCTAGTAAGCAGAGTTCCTCCATGGCCTGCACTTCAGCTCCTGATTCCAGGTTCCTGCTCTGAGTTCCTACCTTGGGCTCCCTGATGAACTATGAGCTGGGAGATATAAGACAAATAAACCCCTACCTACCCAAGTTGGTATTGGTCAGAATGTTTTGTCACACTGATGGAGAAACAAACTAGGACAGAAGTTGGTACCAGAAGTGGGGTATTGCTGTGACAGACCTGGCCTTGTTTTAAGGAGGATTGTGGAAGATTTTGAAACTTTGGGCTGGAAAAGCCATTGAATGCTTAGTTTGTTGCCATAGAGCTTGGAACAGCTATGCTGAAAGAGTTGTGGACGATGGAGGCTTGCCTTGTGAAGCTTTGAAGGGAAGCAGAGACTATCAGGGCTGTTTGTGTGATGTTTTGAATTGAGAATCTGTGGGTTCTGGTCAGCTGGGGCTGAAGAATCAGCTGTGATGAAGAGACAAGAACCTGAAGTAAAACCTTTGCTTTACTGGGACAATTGATGCTGGTTAGCTGGGGCTGAAAAATCAGTTGTAAGTAACAAGAGACCAGGATCACTGCAGTGAGATCTTCTGGGAGGCATTTCCTCAGGATCAGCACATAGAGGGGACCTGACCCTCTATCTCTAGCTGGAAGCAGGACTTGGTAATGTGTAGGAGTCTCCTGCATCGTTCTCGTGTTGAAAATGTGAAGGGGTCACACAGAGCAGCTGAGACTTGGCTCTGTGAGAGTCCAGGAAAGGCAATAGGTGAAAGTTGCAATGAAGATCCCAGGATTGAAGGGGTCATGGAGAGAATCTGAGGCCTTTGCACCCCAAGAGGCAAGAAGAGGACATTGCTGAAGGTGTAGCCTCAGTTTCAGTGGAGACTCCAGCTTTTTGGAGGTGCCAGGACAATGGGACAACCACTAAGGGCAGCAGCAGGTGTGGAATGGAGCTGGCCTGGGTCTGTGAGATGAGCTGTGTGCTGTGGATGGCAGAGTCAGAGAAGCAAAGCTGCCAGAACCCTTGTGGAGTCCAGAAAATTGTGAGTGAATCCCACATGTCCAGCCTTCAGCTACTTTGCTGGAGTTTGGTTTTGCTTAGGTGTGCCTGATTCTTCCCTTTGAAATAAGACAGTACTTGTTTTGGATTTTACAGAAGCCCACCCACAGTTAAGAGACTTTTAAAAGAGACTATGGACTTTTAAGTGTTTGGATTTTGAAGGACTGTGGGTTTTTTTTAAAGTTATACTGTCTTATGTTGTGGTATTAGTGTTAAAATTATTTCTTGGGGCCAAGAATTGGAAAGGTTATGGTTCAATAGTGATGTGTTTGTGTGTCTGTCACGCCATCGCCAATGGAGCCCACGTGAGATCCTCCGTGGGTTGAGGCTGAAACTTCAAGGAAGGTTGCCTCTTGGAGTTGGCTGTGCTAAAAAACATGTTGTGTACTTGGCATGCTTTTAATTGCTATTATCTTTCTGACTCACTGTATCATGGGCTTTCAGGGGGCCCAGAAAGCACCTGGTGTTCTTGACACCACTGTCACTGCCTTTATTGAAATCTTTTAATTATCCTAGTATGCAATGGGAAAGATGGTTTCATAGGTCCCTAACATGGGATGATTTTTTAGGATCTAAGGGGTTAAGGAATGACTTAGAAGCCTGATGGCCCACTACAAATAAGCAAGGAATGTTATCAAATATTTAAAAATGTAATATCAGGTACAGCTAATGTTGAAAGTACGTGATGGGTTAAGGTCATTTTGACCTGAAACCACAGAGCTGAGCGGAATCCTGAGTACGTGGGAAAGCCTGGCAGTTAAGGCCACGGTGGGGGTTTGCTGTCTGGTGCCAGGTCGATGGGATGGGGAGGTGTGTTTTGGCTGTACATGATGGTTGGCAGCGTTGTTTTGCTTTTATCTCTGGAATTGTAAATCTTGGCATGGCTGTTCTGCAGTTTCTGTTGGGGAGATTTTGCAATCTTTGCTATATATATCCCAAACCTTGCAGCTGCAAAAATTACACTCAGACTTTCACCAAGCTCTTGTGTGTCTGTCTGTTTGTCACTCGCCGAATCCTTGCCCACTCTCTCGAGGACCCTGTTCCCGTTGGACTGAACTGCTCAGGTCTGGGCTGGTCCGTCGCAGTGTCAAGTTGACAGGGGGTCAATTTTTTCTAGCTAGCTTTAGTGTTAACTTGACTGGATCTGGGGTTAACTGAATTGAGAGAGATCTTCTTGATTGGATCATCTGAAGCTGAAAGACACACTCTAAATGTGGGTGTTACCTTCTGATGGCAGCCCATAAAAAGGCCGTGGCTGAGGAGAACTTTTTGCTTTTTGCTGCTTGCCTTCTCTCTAGCTGGTGAGTTCATCTTGCTACTATAGACTGAAGACAAGCTAATCTTTTGGAATTCATCAGACCTTCAGCACCAGATTGGGACTACTGAGACATCCATCCTCATGGACTGAGCAGCTATGGAGTCTCAGCCCCTCCAGTGTGGTGTAGCCATTGTTGGACTACTCGGACTCTATCTTGTGAGCTAAGCTGATAAATCCTTATACATATATATTCATTCTACCAGTTCTGTTTCTTTAGAGAAACTTGAGTAATACAGAGTGGTATAACAGGGTCAAATAGTTGTTTCATTTTTAATTTTTTTAAAGTGTTCTCCACACTGTTTTCCATAGGGGTTGCATGAATTTGCAATCAATCCAGCAGTGGATGAGCAGTCCCCTTTCCCCAAATCTTTTCCAGCATTTGTTATCATTTTATCTCTTTATTTTAGCAAGGCTGAATGGGGTAAGATGGTTTTTTTAAGTTATTTTAATTTGCATTTCCCTAATTATGAAAGGTGTTTAAAGTATTTTAAGGTGTTTCTTAGTCATCTTTATTTCTTTCTTGGAGAACTATGTGTTCAGATACTTAGCCCAACTTTTAACTGGGTTGATTGCTTTCTTGATTCTTTATTTTTGAGTTTTTATATAGCCTGAATGTTAAACCTTTGTCAGATGTGTCACTGGTAAAGATTTTCTCACAGTCTGTGGGTTTCCACTTTACTTCCTTGGTTATTTTTTTTTTTTCTGTACAGAAACTTTTCAGTTTAATGAGGTCCCACTTGCTGATAATACTTGACCTTAATTGCTGAGCAATTGATGTTTGATCTAGAAAGTCCTTTCCTACACCTATATGCTACAGGTTATTGCCAATTTTTAAAAATAATTTTAGCGTTTCAGGTTTCACACTGAGGTCTCTAATCCATTTGGAGTTGACTTTTGTGCAAGGTGAAAGATAAGTGTCTAGTTTCATTCTTTTACAGGTTCTACAGGTTCTACAGTTTCATTATTCTATAGTTTTGCCAGTACAATTTGCTGAAGATGCTGGCTTTCCTCCAGTGAATATTTGTAGTCCCTTTGTCAAATAACAAGTGGCTGAAATCATATGTAGTTATGTTTGGGTCTTCAATTATGTTCCATTAATCTATCAGTCTATTTTTGTGCCAGTACCATGTTGTTTCTATGAATATAGCTCTGTAGTGTGATTTAAAGTCTGGTCTAGTAATCCCCCCAGCATTGCTCTTTGTGCATAGCAATGCATTGAGTAACTGTTGTCTTTCGTGCTTTTGTACAATTTTTAGGATGATTTTTTTTTCTAATTTTGTGAAGATTTTCATGGGGATTTTGACTGGAATTGCAATGAATCTATAAATGGCTTTTGGTAGAATGGTCATTTTCACAATATTAATTATTGCAATCCATGAGTATGGGATGTACTTCCATCTTGTGGTGTCTTCCTCAATCTTTTTCTTCTAAGAGTTAACATTTTCATTGTAGACATTTTTAATGTCTTTGGTCAGGTTTGTTGTTTTGAGAATTTTTTTGTTTGAGGCTCTTGTGGTTGGGAGGGTTTCCATTCACTCTTTCTCCAATTGCTTGTTATTAGTATATAGAAAGGCTACTGAATTTTGTAGATTAATTTTATAATCTGTCACTTTACTGAAAGTGTTAATCATTTCCCGGATTTTTCTGGTGGAAAATTTGTCATCTTTTAGGTGTAATACCATACCATCTGCAAAAGGGGACAATTTGAGCTCTTCTTTTCCAATTAGTACTCCTTTGTTTCTCTTGTCTTATTGCTCTAGCAAGAGTTTCAAACACTATATTAAAAAGGAGTGGCGATAGTAAACACCTTGTCTGGCTCCTGATTTTAATAGGAATACTTCCAGTTTTTGTCCACTTAGAATGATGTTGGATGTGGTGTTGTTTTATATAGCTTTAATTATGCTCAAGTATGTTGCCTCCAGTCTAATTCCCTCTAGGTGTTTTATCATAAACTCATGTTGAATTTTGTCAAAGTCTCTGCATCTATTGAGATGACCATGTGGATCTTGTCTTTGAGTCCATTTATATTATTTATGACATTTATTGAACCATCCCTGTCCCTCTGAAATAAAGCTGTCTTGATCATTATGGATGATCTTTTTGATTTATGTCTGTATGTGATTTGCAAGTATTTTGTTGAGAATTTTTCATCTATGTTCATCAAGCACATAGTTCTATAGTTTTTCTTTTTTTGGTTGTTTCTTTTCCTGGTTTTGATGTTAGAGTGATGGTGGCTTAAGAGAAGGAATTTGAATTTTCTCCCTCTGTTTCTCTCTTTTTGAATAAATTAAGTAGTATTGGGCATAGATTGTCTTTAAATGCCTGGTAGAATTCTACTGTGAAATCATCTGGGACTGGGCTGTTTTTAGTTAGCTGATTTTGTATTACTGTTTCAATTTCCTTATGTGTTTTGGGTCTATTTATGCTGTTGATCTCTTCTTGGTTTAACTTTGGCAATTCCCATGATTTTAGAAACAAATCCATTTCTTTTAGATTTTCAAATTTAATAGTGTATAGGTTTTCAAAGTATTCCCTAATAATGTTCTGGATCCTTTTGTTGTCTGTTTTGATGTTTTCCATTTCATCTCTGATTTTTTTTATTTGTATTTGCTCTTTCTTTCTTTTGGTTAGCTGGTGTAAGCGTCTTTTATCTTGTTTATTTTTTCAAGGAATGATTCATTCTTTATTTGTATTATTTTCTTTGTTTCTATTTCATTAATTTCTGCTCTGATTTTTTGATGGTTCTTCTTGTCTGTTGGATTTGGGTTTCATTTGTTGTTTTTCAAGTGTCTTGAGTTGAAATTTCTGTCATTTATTTGTGTTCATTATGATTTTTTAAATGTAGCCCCTTAGAGCTATAATCTTACCTCTTAGGGCTGCATTTAAACTGTCCCAGAGGTTTTGTTGTGTTGCATTGTCCTTTTAATTTAATTCCAGGAGTACATTTATTTCTTTCTTAATTTCTTCCTTGACCCACTCATCACTCAAGAGTGTGTTGTTTATTCTCCATGAGTTCATGTAGTTATTAGGGCTTCTTCCGATGATTTTAAGCTTTATTGTTTTGTGGTCTGATAGAGTGCATGGAATTATTTTTCTTTTCCTTCCTTCCTTCCTTCCTTCCTTCCTTCCTTCCTTCCTTCCTTTCTATTTTTGTATTTGTTGAGGCTTGTTTTGTGCCCCAGTATGTGGTCGATTTTGGAGAAGTTCCATGGAGTGCTAAAAAGAAAGTATATCCTTCGTTTCTCTGCTGTAATATTTGGTAGATGTGTGTTAAGTCCATTTGATTTGTGGTATTGCTTAATTCAGATTTCTTTCTGCTTATTCTTTGTCCCGTTGACCTGTTCATTGGAGTCAGTGGGGTACTGAAGTCCCCCACTATTACTGAGTTGGGATTAATCCATTTTAAAGTCCTGTAGTACTGTGTTTATGAAGTTGGTTGCACAAGAGTTTGGTGAATATATGTTCATGATTTAATATCTTATTGGTCAGTTCTTTCTTTGATCAGAATGAAGTGGCCTTATCTCTTCTGATTTATTTTACTTTGAAGTCTGTTTTGAGAGCTATTATAATTGCAACTCTTCATTTTTTTCTGAGTACCATTTTCTTGGAATATTTTTATCTATTCTTTCACCTTAAGGTAGTGCCTGTCCTTGAAGGTTTCTTGCAGACAACAAATAAATGGATTTTGTTTCTTAATCCATTGAACTAATCTGTGTCTTTTGACTGGGAAGTTCAGTTCATTGATATTTAACGTTAATATTGAAAGATGTGTATTGATTCCTACCATTCTTTTTTCTGTTTGCATTCTTGGTCTGTGTGTTTCCATAGTTATGCCTTCATTTACTTTCTTGTTGTTATCCCTTGGGTATAGTCATTCCTTTATTTAGCTCTTTTTATTGTTTCAGGAATTCTCTGAAGGGCTTGTTTTGTGGACCTGAATTCTTTCAGCCTATTTATGTCATGGGAGATTTTCCTTTCACCTTAAACTATAACAAATATTGTTGCTGGGTAAAGTAGTTTTGGTGGCATCTATGGTCATTTAGAACTGTGAATACTTTGGTCCATGCTCTTCTGGCTTTCATTATTTGCACTGAAATGTCAGCTGTAATTCAGAATTCTGATGGGTTTTCCTTTATATGTGACTTGTTTTTCTTTTGCAGCTTTCAGTATTCTCTCTGTTTTGTACATTTAGAGCTTTTACTATGATATGCTGTAGGGAGATTCTTTTCTGGTCTTGTCTATTTGGTGTTCTACGTGTTTCTTGTATTTATATGGGTGTGTATTTCTTTAATTTTTGGAAATAATCTTCTACAGTCATGTTGAAGATCAGGTCCATACCGTTATCCTGAAAATTTTCTCCTCCTCTATGACTATGATGTGTAAATTTGATCCTTTCATGGTGTCCCACATTTCCTGCATATTACTTTCCTGTGTTTTCAGAATCTTTGCATTCCAATTTATCAGCTTTATCGTCGAGTCTTGATATTCTCTTTTCCATTTAACTCATTCTATTGCTGAGGCTTTCTCCTGTCATTTCTAATTTTCTTATTGAGTGTTTTACTTCCTTCTTCATTTCAGCCTGAGTCATCGTCAGTATTTCTAACTCCTGTGAATTCAGTAAAAAGTTTATCCCTATCTTCTTTTAGTTCTTTGATTTGTTTGTATACTCTTTAGATTCACTAAACTCTCTGATCATGTTTATATTTTTTCTTTTGAATTCTGTGTCCTGGGTTATCTCTAGGGGGTCTTCATTGTAGAACTCTATAGGACTGTTGATGTTTGGTAGGGATATATTATTTTGGTTTTCATGTTATTATTTTTTCATTGTGACCTTGGCATGTGGATTTCTTTTGTTTCTTTTGCTTCTGATTCTGGTGTGATACTTAAGCTTTCCTTTATTGAATTTAATTTTGTTTCTGTTGTACACTTAATATGCCTTTGTTGTTTTCTTATTGGGTATGAAAAGCTGGTTGGTCTAGGCTTCCAATTCTCTCTTTTGATTTTATATTTGAGGGGCTGAATGGTTTTAGCCCATCTACTCAGTGTTTCCCACAGAGGCCCAAGTCACATAAGGATCAGATGCTCTCAGCCATCCTCCTAATATCTGGGCCCCTCTAGTTTGCAAGCACAGTGTAATTTGGGAAGTTTTCTCAATGGTGTTTGGATTTAGGCAATTTCAGGCATTGTGAAAAAGTCTGGGCCCCTACTAAAGGGCAGAGAATCCTAACACTGCAGCAGTAGAAGAGGCTCTACATATTCCCAATGTACAGGGATGTACAAGGCATAGTTTGGAATACTTACCGCCTTACAGAGTTAAGAGGATAGTCAAGAGATCTGGGGTGCTTAGGACAAAAGAAGGCCTGTGCCAAAGGGGAGAAGGGGAACAGGATATGAGGTCCAGGAGATTGGATTTGCTCAAGTTTTAGGGGAGTTAAGGGTGGGATTAGACTTCCAGGGAAGAAGGCTGGTCTAGAGAATTCTAGGGGACACGCTATGAAGGCTCTAATAAATTAGACTGAAGAATTGAGCAGGTCTGGGTGCAGAGGATCTGTACCCAGCGGGCAATAATTGACTAAGAGTTTAATCCAGAGATCTGTTGTGCTAAGATTAGAAGCAGGCCTGTCCCAAGGCTAGAAGGAGAACAGGATATGGGGGATGGGTGATTGAATTTGCTCAGATTGTAGGAGTCAAAGCATAGTGGGTAGAATCAGACTTATCAGGGTAGAAGGCTGGTCTCTGGTGGCCCAGGCAAGTTGCTGCCAAGGTCAAAGCTTGGTCTCAAGTGTGAACAGGCAGGTTTGGGGTGGGGGCAGGCTATGAAGGCTCTAAGAAACTAGACTGAAGAATTGAACTCATCTAAGAGCAGGGGATCAGGACACAGTGAGCAAGTCTGGGCTAAAAGGGTAATCCAGAGATATGGGGTGCTAAGAGCAGAAGCAGGCCTGTGCACAAGGCGAGAAGCATGAGTGTTCTTTTAAATTCAGTGTCCTGGGTTATGTCTTGGGGGGGTTCTCATTGTAAAACTCTTCTATAAGATTGATGGTGCTTAGTGAGAGCATATTATTTTAGTTTATTATATTATTATTTCTTCATTCTGGTTTTAGAATGTCGGTTTCTTTTGATGCTATTCTGGAATTAAAGCCAAGCCTTCCTTTGTTGATTTGAAGTCCTATTCTGATTGTGATTTGCCTTGCTTGTTTTCTAATTGGGTATGTCAAGGTGGTTGGTCTGGGCTTCGGGTTATCTCTTTGGTTTTTATATTGGAGGGATCAGATTGTTCCACTCAGGCTATTCAGGAACTCTCCAGGAGAGTGAATAAGCCCTGGCTAATTAGGAGCACTTCAGAAGCCTCAGATGGATGGTGACAAGGTCCAAGAAGAGGGGATGAGAGATGGAAGTGCTGGTCCCTGCCAGTCAGCAAGGAAGCCTATACCCTCGAGCAGTGGGAGGCATTGCAGATGGCCCTGGAGCAGGGACTTGGGTATGGCACAATTTGGGAAGCTCATCCCACAGAGGCCCCAGTCAGGTGTGAGTCAGCTGCTCTCAGGTTATCTTCAAAAATCTGGGCCACTACTACCTATCAGGGAAACCTGGGCCCTGAGGAAGTGAAGGGACTGCAGGTTAGCCCAATGTAGGAGGATGGGAATGGAGTGATTTTGGAAATTCACCACTGCTCTCAGGCACTCTCCAAAGTCTAAAGGTCTGTTTGCCAATTTTTGAGACAAGGTCTCCCCGTGTCCTCAGCTGGCCTGTGTCGCCTGAGTTCCTTCAGGGTCTCTTGTGCTATCAATCAACCATATAACATATCTTTATGTGCATTTATTTTTATCATTGGGGTGGAAGGAGAGGGGAGTAACAAAGGAATGAATACCCAGTGCCTAGCCCCGCACTTCTGGACAGCATGGCTCAGAGCCGGCCCTATCAGGCCATGCTGCACTCATAGTCACCGCTAGCATTCACTCATGCCTCAGGGGCCAGTGATCTCACCACATGTCCATAAGTGTCAGGCCATTCTGTCCTTGAGCTGCTCTGCATGGCTGCATGTTCCGCACACCATGGCTCACCTCTTCCCTTCAAAATGGCTCCCAGCAGCCCCCAAATCATCCACACCCCACAGCAGGCCCTGCCCCTTGGAGGAAATAGCCAATTGGGAGACACTCCACCCCTTTCTTCCACTCTTATAATCTTCTGGTCCATCTTCTGCTAAGGTCCCTGAGGCTTGGAGGGGGTGACATGTAGGGCGATCTGTCTTGTAACATGGAGAGATAGTGGCTTTTTGTGCTCCCCAATAGTCATCTTTAGGTCATGGCCACTGATCCCAGTGGTGTTTCTTATACTGTAAAGACAAATGGAAGGAATTACACACATTTAAACAAACACGAATGTAAATACAAATGCCTAGAAGATATCACAGTAGATGTAATATATTCATTAAACAATGTACTTCTGATGGCTTCTCCACTAGGGCCTGTAGCCTTTCTCAACACAAGGCTTTGGCCTAGTCTACAACACCACATGTGTGCTCCACCCCTAGGAGCAGGACTAATCCAATTAGAAATTTGTCAGTTGTACATATGTTGGTCGAGCCATTATTGCACTTGCAGGTATTGCTTGGCATGTCTATAGTGTGCAGCACGTGGGGTCCATCATTGTGTAGAATTATAGGGGATCCTTTCTTCCCCAAATATCCTTATAGAGCCTCCTGGCAACATGAATGTTACCCATCCAGTGGCACTGAGTATTTTGTCTTAGTCTCAGTTCCATCTCTTCTTTTCCCGTGCTCACAACATGCAGTGTCTTCAGCAACATGGCCTTACCGACCTTTCTAGTGTACAACTGACGTTAATAGAAATAGCCTTGGTGAATTGGAGGACCTCTAGGATCTCTCTTTGACCAACAGCTCATGGGGGGGGCAACCCACCCCTGATACTGTAGGTTTTCTTAACAGCTGTATAGTTTGGGAGTCTCTGTTCTCATCTTACCCAGCCTACATAAAACTCCAAAGAATCTTACAGCTGTAGCTGACTTTTGTTTCTTCAGGTATCTTTCAAATGGGTTTCACATCTGTAAAACACTCAAAGGAATGTTAACATTATACATTAAATCAATCATAGACCAGGTCTCACACAGAATGGAAAGGTTTTTTCCATTCATATTAACTGTTTTCTCCATAGATCCTTGTTAGCTACCATAGCATGGGTATGAGGCATTAATCTGGTTAGCTCTTTACCATTTTTAGTTATCCCTTTGGATTCTTTTATTCTTGACACACTTACAGGTGTTGGCTCCAGGTGCCTGACCCTGAACTTGGCTAAGGAAGCAGGGGTCTTCTCCTGTCCCACTGCACTTGTTGGTTCCCTGAGTCAGGCAGGGTCTGGGTCTGCCTCCTGACTGTAGTCACATCTGTCATCTTCCCATTGACCACACCAGGTTTCTGGGGGAGAACTTGGTGGGAAAACCTGCTTCCACCCCCTAGTATAGCCTTTATCAGAAGAGAAATGGATCTTATTTAATCCTTAGGGATTCTTAACCACTCCTTGTACAGTTGTTATCCTTCGAATGTCCTTTGTAAACTGTTCTTCTGGTTTTAAAGCCTTCCAGAAGTGCCTTAGTACCAAATTTGGTTTTCTATCAATTTTTTCTCTGGGGATTTGGGCTTGACATAAGTCTTGCCACATTTGTCTTCAAGTAACCCAAGTGGACCATTTCCTCTGGTCTTTTTTATATCTCTTATAGGGTGTTCTGTTATTTTACAGACACGTTTTACATGCTGGTCAGAATCATTTAGATTTGCCAAAGCCTCTCTCACTTTACAAAGATCCTGTCCCATCAAAAGGCTTAGGAAAAACCATTAAAGCCCCATACCATTCTCAAGGCCCCAGTTAATTAGGCTTTCTTTTATGTCTCTGGTGAACTCAGTCTTATCTGGCCCAGTGAACTAGACATCATATATTCCTTTTCTCATACCTAGTTCTCTCAGGAATGTCTGCCCCTCCTTTATAGTCCTCCAGACCCTGCTAATCATGTTAGTCTCCCTTGGTGACAACCATGTATCTTTAATGCCTTCAACCAGTCACCCCATTAAGGACTTCTCTCCCCTGCATTGGCCTAGGTTGAACAGCCTATATTGCAAGGACAGATGGGTGGTTATGTAACTCAGCTGTGATGCTACTGAAGACCTTAGACTGACGTTATTTGCTCTCATGTCCCATACTCTGACAAGCCACATGTCAAGGGGCTCTTTGCTTGCTTCCTTGTAAGTTTGTCCTAGTTTTAACAGTCCTAGCATGGAATGTTTCCTAGCTACAGCACAATGAGCTTTTTCTTCCCTTCTTACTATTTGTCTTTTCCTCTGAGTCCTTGGACTTTACACAAGGACTGCCTTTTTTCTCTCTCCAGCTCTGCAACTGGGTCTGCCAATTCAGTCCTTTCATCTTTCCCTGCCTGGGGAACATCTTTTGTCATGCAAAATGGCTGCGCTGTCTCTCTGGGTGCTCTGTTTGGGTCCAGAGCAGGTAAAGGATTTTCTAGCCTTTGGGTAACCTTCATATACCAGCAACATATCCCCACATTTACAACATAGCCGTGGCCCATGCTTCTATGTGGCTGGCCTCTTTTTAGTTAAAGATTTTATGATCCATTGTATAACCCATATGACTATCTCTAACCCCATTAAGAATATGGGTTTTTATTGGCTTCTCTCCTGGATTTGGGACTCAGAGCCCAGCTGACCTGCCACAGGGGCAGAGGGAACAGCACTGCTTTCTGAGACCACATCCCCAAGGCTGTGATTCCTCTATCCGGCCTGACTATGCCAGTTTTGTCACCTGAGTTCCCTCAGGGTCTTTTGCATTTTCAAGCAAACCATATAACATATCTTTATGTGCATTTATTATCGCGGGGCAGGGGAGAAGGGAGTAACAGAGGAATGAGCACCCAGTGCCTAGCCCCATGCCTCTGTGCAGTGCAGCTCACAGCCCACCTTATTAGACCATGCCATGCTCATAGTCATCATTAGCATTCACTCATGCTTCAGGGGCCTGTGATCTCACCCCATGTCCATAAGTGTTGGGCCATTCTGTCCTTGGGCTGCTGCACACGGCTGTGCATTCTCCACACCATGGCTAGCATCTTCCCTTCCAAGATGGCTCCCAGTAGCTCCCCAGTCGTCCACACCCCACATCAGGCCCCACCCCTTGGAGGAACTAGCCAATTGTGAGACAGCCTGGACCTCACTATGTAGACCTGGCTCATCTCTATCTCACAGAGATCAACCTACCTCTGAATCCCACATGGTGGGATTAAAGGAGTGTGATACCATCCCTGGCAGTGTGGTGTGTTTTAATTTTTATTCAATTCTAGGAATTTTAAATTTTCATGTAAAAATTTATTTATTTTATGTTTATAAGTGTTTTGTCTGCATGTATGTAGGAGTTGGGAATCAAACTCAGGTCCTCTGCAACAGCACTCAGTGTTCTTAACCACTTAGCCATCTTTCCAGGCCATAACTTCATTTTTTTGTTTATTCCTGGAATCAATTTTCATTCAATTGTGTATTGTCTAGTTTTCATGAGCTAGTGTATTTTCTGTGGCTGTTAATATGAAGCTTTAGTACTCTTTAGTCTGATAGAATGCAAGATGTCATTTTAATTTCCTAAATTTGTTGAAACTTCCTTTGTGTCCTAATATGTAGAAGATGTTGGTGAAATTTCCATGAAAGAAAGTGTAACTTTTTGATTTGAGTGGAAAACTTTTTTGCTATCTGTTGTTTGATTTATTATTTGATTTGTAATTTGATTTATTAAGTTATTTAACTCATAAGTTTCCTTTTTATTTTTTCTTGATGACCTGTCTATCAATAAGAGTGAGATATTGAAGTTACTATCTCTGTGTTGTAATTAATCTGTAGTGTTAGATGTAATAGCACTTTTATTTATTTTTTATATATGTATTTATTTTTATTTTATGTGTGTGAATGTATTAACTTCATATATGTAAGTGCACCTGTGTTGTCCACTCACAGAGGAGAAAAAAGGTTGTCAAATCCCTTGGAACTGGAATTATGGGAGGTTGTTAGCCACCATGTGGGTGCTGCTATTTGAAACCAGGTCTTCTGCAAGAACAACCAGTGGTCTCAACTGCTGAGCCATCTCTCCAGCCCCTGTAATAGCATTTTTTAAAAGAAATTGGGTGCCCATGTTTTTGGTGCATGTGTGTTTAGGATTGTACTTTAATGAGTATGAAGTGTCACTCCTTATCTCTTCAGACTGATTTTGATTTGAAGCCTATTTTATTAGATATTAGAATTGCTATGTCTGGTTATTTCTAAGTTCCATTTGCTTAGAATAACTTTTTTTTTTTTTACCAAGGGAAATGCCTATTTTTAATGGTGAAGTTTGTCTCTTATAGGAAGTAAAATATGGATCCTGTTTTATAATCCAATCTGTTAAACCTTTTCTCTTTATTGGAAATTGAGGCAAGTAATATTCAGATTTATTCTTGAATGGTGTGTACTAATTTCCTCTTGTTGATTTTGTGATGTTTTCTCAAATCTCTCTTTTTTCAAAGTGTAATTTTTATTGAGTTGTTGTGCACTTAAACCAACTTATTACTCATATTTAAACCCCTTCCCCCATTGGAATGCCTCATACCCCTACCAGATTTCATTCCATCATAATTTTAAGGAATATTGAGTCGTTTGTGTGCCCAGATATCTCTCAGTGTGAGTTCATCCTCTGAAGTCTAAGCAGCATACTTAGAGTCATTCCCTTAAAGAGATAAACTCTCACTTACCCAGCAGTAACAGGGTGCAAATAGTTCTTTGGATAAGGTTCTGGATTCTTGCTCATTTCCAGTTTTTTGCAGGATTTTGGTCTGGGTTGAGCTTGCATTGGTCTTCTACATGTTGTAACCATTGCTGTAAGTTCACAAGAACAAGTCCAAAGAAGACTGAAAAACTCTGTTTCCTTATGGCCATGCATCACCCATGGATCTTACAATCTTTTCTCCTCATTTTCCACAATGGTCCCTGACCCATGAGTGGTGAGTTTTAATATAGGATTCCAATTCAGGGACATCCACTCTGTAGTATTTTATTCGCCACAATTTTTCCAGTTGTAGCCTTTTGTGTGCCTCTCACTATGTTGCTTGAGGAAGCTTTGTTGAGTTGAGGATTGTATAAGTGTTCTCTCTACCTCCTTGTCTGCTATGCTCCATGAGCATTAGGTATAGAAGTTCCATTATATATCTCTTAGGGTTAAGCATCTCTCAGACACATAGTCTCAGTGTAAGACAAGTTGTGGAACTCTGTAGTAATGAGCTTCTTTGATGAGTGATGAATGTATACTTCTCAGTAAATATAATGACCAATATTTAGCATACAATAAGACATTACATTCGTTTATGGATGTGACAGAAGAAGGAATTTCTCTAGGACCTATAATTTCTCCAGCCATGTGTCTTTCACTATGTTTACAGTGCCACACATAAGTTACCTCTCATTGAGATGGCTTTAAGTCCAATTAGATATTTATAGATAATCCCTAAGAATAAGTGCCACTATTGCATTGTTATTATTTCTTGTGCTGACCATCATTGTGGCTATTAGGCTTTAAAGTTGGGGTTGGGTTGTTTATTCATTTTTCTCTCTTAGCAGCTTGCATAGTGTCCTCTAGAACTATGAGAGATAGCCATAAGGGAGGAGGCTTCCAGGTCAGTTCCAGCTCCATTGCTCTAAATCCTGTATCTGAAATATATCTTGTCTTCTGCAAAGTTATTGGAGGTAATGCAGGGCTGTGGCAATATCCTGTGTTATTTAGGAAGCCTTCTGGTCTACCATGACCAACAACTTGAAGGGATGTTTCTTCTGTCTGGCACTGTGTTTCTTGTTATATTGTCTTACCTGTACACATGCATTCATGTACAGGTATTGTCTATTTTTCTGTAGGTGTTTGGGATAATACATTTATCTATACTTTTTCACACACATTATTTATCTCTCCTCTCTCTCTCAATGTTTAACCTTCCTCTTCCCTCTTTTCTAAAGTACTCCCATTTTCTCTTTGATGATACCTGTCTCCTGTTTCCACCCCTCCACCCCTTGAACTCATTCCTCCCCGTTGCCCCCACAACTCCTTGTATATCATTCCCTTGTATATCATTTCCCCATTTCTCACTGGTAGCATGTTTCCTACTGTCCTGCTCTCTCAGGTTCTTTGTTTGCCTTTACCTCCATTGTTCCTTCCCCTTTTTCTGCAAGTTACATCAAGATATGTACTCACATATAAGAATTTTGTGCTAATATTCATGAGTAGAACTCCATTGTGTAAATGTACCATGTTGTTGTTATTCATTTGTCATTTGAGGGATAATTAAGTTGTTTCAATTTCTTAGCTATTGTGAAAAGAAAGCAGCGAAAATGGATGTACAATTGTCTCCACAGTAGAATGAGCCCTTTGGGTATATGCCAGCGAGTAGTATAATTACATAATGTGCTAGATTCATTTTTAGTTTTTAAGTTCTCCACACTGCATTCCATAGTGGTTTCATGAGTTTGTAATTCCAACAGCCATGAATGAGTGTTTCCCTTAATCCATATCCTTACCAGCATTTATGGTCATCTCTTCTCTGGGTCTTAGCTAATCTAACGGATGAAATGAAATCTTAAGAGTGGTTTTGATGTGCATTTCCCTAAGTAGTAAGGATGTTGAACATTTTTCAGGTGTTTCAAAGCCATTTTTATTTCTCCCTTTGAAAACTTTCTGTTCAGATCCTTAACCCATCTTTTTACTGGGTCTTTTTATTTATTTTTTCTTTATTTTTTTGAGTGCTTTGTATATTCTGGATATTAATCCCTTGTACAGCTGCTTCAGATTTTCCCCCACTCAGTGGGCTTCCTTTTCACTTCCTTGCTAGTTTCTTTTGATGTACAGAAGCTTTTGCGTTTCATGAGGTCCCACTAATGGATTGTTGACTTTAACGCCGGAGCAACTGATATCTGATGTACAGAATCATTTTCTACAATTATATAGTATTGCCTATGTTTTTTCTAAGACTACTGGAGTTTCAGGTTTCACATTGTAGTCTTTGATCCATTTTGAGTTGACTTTTGTGCAGTGTAAAAATAAGGACATGATTTAATTCTTCTATATATGAAGATAATGTTTTGCCAGCACCATATGTTGAAGATGCTGTCTTTCCACGATTGTGTGTACCTGGTGCTTTTGTCAAATATCAAGTGACTGAAATTACATAAGTGTGTTTGGATCTTCTCTTATGTTCTATTGGGCTATATGTCTGTTTCCGTGCCAGTACAATTACCATGTTTTTTATGACTATAGTTTCATAATATTGTTTGAGATATGGTATGGTAATTCCTCTAGCGATGCTCTTTTTGCCCAAGATTGCTTTGGCTATTCATGGTCCTTTGTGAGTCTATGTGAATTTTAAGATTTTTTTCTAGTACGGCGAAGAATGGCATGGCCATTTTGATTGGTGTTGCCCTGAAACTTTTGATTGCATTTGGTAGGATGGTCATTTTCATGTATTAATTCTACGATGCCATGTGCATAGTAGGGCTTTCCATCTTTTTGTGTCTACCTTAATCTGTTTCCTCAAATGTTGAAAATTTTCACTGTAGAGATCTTTAATGTCTTTTGCTAGGTATTTTTTGAGCTATTGTGCATGGGAAGGTTTCCATGAACACTTTCTCTGATCATTTGTTATTGATATATAGAAAATTTACTAACTTCTTTAAATTGATTTTGTAAACTGTCAATTTGCTGAAAGTATTGCTCATTTCTAGCAATTTTCTGGTAGAATTTTTGGGATCTCTTATTCATAAAATCTTATCACCTGCAAATAGGTATAATTTGACCTCTTTTCCAATTAGTGTTTCTTTAATTTCCTTCTCTTGTCTTATTGCTCTAACAAGAGTTTCAAGAACTATATTGAAAAGAAGTGGAGATAATGGACAGCCTTGTGTGTTTCCTGATTTTGCTGGGAATGCTTCAATTTTTATCAATTTAGAATGACTTAGGCTGTAGATTTTTTGCATCTAACTGTAATTATGTTGGATGTTCTCTAGTCCAATTCCCTATAAGACTTTTAACATAAATGAATGTTGGATTTTCTGAAAAACCTTCTGTATCTATTGAGATGGCCATGTGATTTTTGTCTGTAAGTCCAGTTTATATGACTTATTACATTTTAAAATTTATGTATATTGAACCATCCTTGCATATATGCAATAAAGCCAATTTGATTATGGTAGATGATCATTCTTATTTGTGTTTGAATATGATTTGTGAAGATTTTATGAGAATTTTTGCTTCTATGTTCATTGAGGATATGGACTTACAGTTTTCTTTCTTGTGTTTTTACCTGGGTTTGATATTAGAACAATACTGGTTGCATAAAAGGAGTTTGGGAGTTCTTGTTCTGTTTCTACCTTTTTGAATAAATTAAGCATTATTGGTTGTATGTCTTGACTATTTAGTATAATTGTTCTGTTTATTCATTTGGGTCTGGGCTTTAATTAGTTGGGAGTTTTTGTATTACTGTTTCAATTTCCTCAAATGTTAGAGCTGTTGATTTCTTCTTCATTTAGCCTTGTGGGTTAGCTGAATTAAAAATTCATCCATTTCTCCCAGAGTTTCAAATTTAATAGAGTATAGGTTTTTAAAATATTCCCTTAAAATGTTCTGGATCTTTTTGGTATCTGCTGTAATACTTCCATTTCATCACTGATTTTGTTAATTTGAATTTGTTCTTTCTTTTGAATAACTGAGCTAAGGGCCTGTCTATTTTGTTTAACTTTTCAAAGAAACAGCTCTTAGATTCATTGATTATTTGGATTGTTTTCTTTGTTTCTAATTCATTAATTTTTGCTCTGATTTTTATCATTTCTTCTCATCTACTAGATTTGGGTTTGGTTTGTTCTTGCCTTTATCAAGTCTTGTGTTGTGCTGTTAAGTCAATTATTTGTGCTTTCAGGCACATAGAACTATAAACAGTCCTCTTGGAACTGTTCTTAAAGTGTCCCAGACATTTTGTTATTTTAGTTTGCTTCCAGGATTATTGATTAATTGAGTTTTTTTTACCCCATCATCATTCAGGAATGTATTGCTTAATCTCCATGAGTTTGCATAGTTACTAGAACTTCTTTTTCTATTAATTTTAACCTTTTGTTGTGGTCCCATAGAATGAATGGGATTATTCAATATTTTTGTATTTGCTGAAGTTTGTGTCCCAGCATGTGTTCAATTTTAGAGAAAGTTCCATATACCACTGAATAGAAAGTGTATTCCTTGGCGATGGGGTGCAATATTTTGGTAGTTGTCTGTTAGGCCCATTTGATGTATGCTGTCCTTTAATTTGGTTGTCTCTCTATTCTTTGCTCTGTTGACCTTCCTATGGGAGATAGTGTGGTATTGAAGTCATGAACTATTTCCTTGTTGGAGTTTATCTGTGTTCTAAGGTCCTATGGTACTGCTTTTATGAAATTGTGTGCTCCAGAGTTTGGTATATATATGTTCATGACTTTACTATCTTCTCGGTCAATTTGTCCTTTGATTAGGATGAAGTGACTCATTTTCTCTCTTGTGGTTTATTTTTAACTTAAAAATCTTTATTGAGAATCTCATACATACATATAAGTTGTTTTGATCAAATCCATGCCAACTCCCTCCCCTCCCTCCCATATCTCTCCATCACTTTTTTTCTGACAACTTTGTGTACCCTTCGTTCCTTTCTTTCTTTCTTTCTTTCTTTCTTTCTTCCTTCCTTCCTTCCTTCCTCCCTCCCTCCCTCCCTCTCTGTTTTCTTTCTTCCTTTACTCTTCCTTTCTCTTTCTTTCTTTCTTTCTTTCTTTCTTTCTTTCTTTCTTTCTTTCTTTCTTTCTTTCTTCCTTTCTTCCTTCCTTTCTTCTTTCTTTTATTTAATGGAGCTTTTTGCTACTCCAACATTCCTTCTCCCCTGAATAGGTAACCCTAAAATCTTTAGGGATTAGATATTTTGATATTGTTGGCCTTTGGAACATAGTATGTTGGTAGAGACCCAAGGACATTTTGACTTTTAGCCAAGAAACTGGGGTTATTTTGCCCTAACTGCCTAGCCAATTCCTACTTCCTGTTCTTATCACACCATTCTCTGAAGAGGTTACCCAAATTGCTGATAGGCAATCAGGACATAGGATGCTCTGGTTTCTTCCATGCTGAACACTGATGCAGGGTGAGGTAATTGGAGTACTCCTTCAGTGGGTCTATCTAAAAGACTCCCCAATTGCATAACTCTTATCTGTAGGGGGAAAAGTAGGTCCTTGACTGGTGAATAGGGGATTTGAAAGAGAAGAAAAAGCAAGAGTAGTTAGCATTACAAGTTCTAGATAGGGAAGCAGAAAAAAATCAGAATAAGGCAAATTTCGAATGTTTATATCAGAGCCCATTGTGATTTGTTGATGAGAGCTTCCAAAAGCATCCCCCTATTGGGCTTCTCCTCATTTTTATTTTGTCTGCCAAGACTGGACATGAAAGTGAGGGACTCGGGTTTATTTTCAGGCATTTTGTTAGCTATTGGAGTGTTGAGAATCAGTGTAAGTTCCCTCTCAAAGGCTTCTAGATAGGTGTTGGGAGCTATTAATCCATTATGTACATTGAGCCATGGCAGGCTTGCTTGTTTACTGAGTTCAGTACCTAATTATTCTGCCAAGTCAGGAGGAATGTGTTGATAATTTAGACAAGATGGTTAAATGGAGGAGTTCACAACAAGTATCTGACTGCTCCTTGACCCTCAGATACAGGTGGGAAAAACAGCTGTTGAAATTAAGATCTCTGATGTTCTTCTGTATAAAAAGGCGGAGCTAAAATAAACCGGGGCTGCAGTCTCTACTGACAATCCTCCCAAGTATCTTTTCTCTGTCTCTTGTTTTTTCTTTCAATCCTCACTCCCCCTTTCAGGTACTGTCTGTCTTGGCTGACTGGCACTGGCAAATGGCGCCTGGAACAGGGACATGAAAAGTAGGGGGAAAAGTGAAGGACACCGCTGGAGAAATTGAGTGCACTCAGTAAGATTGGGTAGCAGTGAGTATTTATCTTGGGAGAAGATGGGGCAAGGAAACAGTCGCTCAGTTTTTGTAAGGAATATGCTTGGGGCCTGGGTAGCAAAGGCTGAGACTAAAGAGGAGAATCTGATAAGCAGCAGCTGTGATAAAAGTGAAACCAAACCTTCCACTCTGCCAGAGCTGGCTCCATTAGCCTTGTCACCCTTTTATGAGGACCCCTGTCTGGGGCTAGAAGAGGGATCTCTTGACCCTGAGGATGAGTCTGCCCTAGGAGAGGAGATGGTTGAGTATGATCAGGAAAAGTGTCCACCTCTAATTGCTTTGCCTAAGAAATCTAACTATCACTGGGAAATTGAGCAATTAAGGGCAGAGTTAGATTCTATGAAGAAGGAAATGTTAAATAAGAAAAAGAATTAGGACCACCCCAACACCCTCTATCATGGTAGGATTAGATCCTCCTCCTCCAAGGCCACTGAAGGTTGTTGCACACCCCATGATTGCCATGGCTCAGGAGCCTTTGGCAGGAATCTGGTACCCACTTAGAACCATGCAATCTCTGCTACAACAGGACATTGGGGCTGCGGTAGAGCGAGGAGAGTCAGTGCATGGATTTCAGGCCTTCCCAGTTTCTGAGCAAGTTGATCAGCAGGGCAACAGGGTGCGGTCTCATGCACCTGTCCCTTTTAAGCAGCTTAAGGAACTAAAGACTGCTTGTGCTCAGTATGGTCCTACTGCCCCTTTACCCAGGCTTTGTTAGAATCCCTGTCCACGGATGCGCTTCTGCCTGGCAAGTGGAAGCAGATGGCACATGCTTGCCTTTCAGGGGGAGATTATCTGTTGTGGAAATCTGAGTATGTGGAACAGTGCCAGGTGACAGCGAATACCAATAGAGTGCAGAATATTCCTATAGATTTTCATATGTTAGCTGGTGAAGGACAATATAAGGATACTGCTCAGCAGTTGCAGTACAATGTTGCTGCCTATGTGCAGATCAATGCTGCACTCCGAAGAGCCTGGTATAAGCTGCCATCTAGTGGTAGGCAGACTGAGGATTTGTCTAAGATCAGGCAAGGTCCAGATGAGCCATATCAGGATATCATGGCTCAATTACTGAAAACTGCTGGTCGCTTGCTGCGGGACAGTGAAGCAGGTTTACTTTTAGTGAAACAGCTTGCATTTGAGAATGCTAATGGAGCCTGTCAAGCTGCTATTAGGCCTTTTAGAAAGAAAGGTGATTTATCAGACTATATCAGATTATGTTCTGATATTGGGCCATCTTACATCCAAGGAGTAGCCATGGCTGTGGCATTGCAGAGAAAGTCTATTCAGGAGATAGTTTTTCAACAAACAAAAGGGTCAAAAGGACGGGTGGCTGGACCTGGGGGGAGCTGCTTCGGATGTGGCCAGTTGGGACATCAAGTGAAACAGTGCCCTAATAAACAGAGAAGAGGTCAGAGAAATAAAGAGCCAGGCTTATGTCCCCATTGTGAACAAGGGAAGCATTGGGCTAATGAATGCAAATCAAAAAAGGATGTTATGGGGAATTTGCTTCTGCAGGGAAATGGGGAGCGGGGCCGGCCCCAGGCCCCAAAACAATGTTATGGTGTGCTCCAGACACTCATCCCCCAGCAGGGAAATCTATTCAAGACCTCTTCAGGGCCACCCCAGGAAGCACAGGACTGGACCTCAGTGCCTCCCCCTACACAGTATTAGCCCCTGACACTGGAATGCAAGCCATACCTACAGGAGGGTATGGGCTGTTGCCAAAAGGAACGGTGGGATTGGTCTTAGGAAGAAGTAGTGTTACCATGAAGGGAATTCTGGTAGCTCCTGGAGTGATAGATTCAGACTATCAAGGTGAAATCAAGGTTATGACTCGTTCCCCCTTAGGAATTGCTGTAATGCAGTCAGGACAAAGTTTGGCACAATTGTTCCTGCTCCCTCTGGTTCACAGTGGCAACAATAGTAAAAATCAGCATAGAGGGACAGGTGGTTTTGGTTCCTCTGATGTTTATTGGCTACAAGCTATTGGTCAGCAATGACCTGAGTTAGAGGTAATTATTAATGGGAAAAGATTTAAAGGACTTTTGGACACTGGGGAGGATGTATCTGTAATTTCAGGACAATGGCCCTCAGCCTGGCCAAAGCATACCTCCATGACAAATTTGGATGGCATAGGGCAAAGTCAGAGTCCATATCAAAGTAGTGATGAGCTACATTGGAAGGACCTGGAGGGACATGAAGGTTCTTTTACTCCCTACCTTGTGAAGGGGTTGCCCGTCAATCTTTGGGGGAGGGATGTCATGAGTAAGATGGGAGTCTATTTATATAGTCCCAATGAGCAGATTTTGCAGCAAATGTTTAATCAAGGAATGCTTCTGCAAGCCAGACGGAAGAAATGGGCAGGGAATTCAGGCACCATTACAAATGTGTCAAAAATTGGATACAAAAGGGATAAGATATTTTTAACAGAGGCCATTCAACAACCTGCACCTCATGCTGATGCTATAACATGGAAATCCGAAAAGCCAGTATGGGTGAATCAATGGCCTCTTACCCAGGAAAAAATAAAAGCTGCTGAGCAGTTAGTGCAGGAATAGCTCGATAGCAGACACATCGAACCTTCTAATTCACCCTGGAATTCTCCTATTTTTGTGGTTAAGAAAAGGTCAGGTAAATAGAGATTGTTACAAGATTTGAGAGAAGTCAATAAAACAATGGAACTGATGGGCACTTTACAGCCTGGTTTGCCTATTCCTTCTGATATTCCACAGGACACCTTTAAAATTATCTTGGAGTTAAAAGATTGCTTTTACACTATTCCTTTGGCTCCTCAAAATTGTAAGAGATTTGCATTTAGTGTACCTTCCATAAATTTTAAGGAGCCTATGAAAAGGTATCATTGGAAAGTTTTACCTCAAGGAATGGCCAACAGTCCTACCTTATGTCAAAAATTTGTAGCTCAGGCCATAGCACAGACTAGGGATCTATATCCTGAAGTATATATTATTCACTATATGGATGATATACTTCTAGCTCACAAACTCGAGGGACTGCTATTATCCGCCTATGGGGTCTTCAAGAAGGGATTGAAAAGTTATGGGTTAGTTATTGCCCCTGAGAAAGTACAAAAGGAAGCTCCATTCAGTTATCTAGGAAAACTGCTATATCCCAAAGAAATTAAACCTCAAAAAATACAAATTAGGAAGGATAATTTAAGAATGTTAAATGATTTTCAAAGGTTGTTAGGAGAAATAAATTGGCTTAGTCCCCATGTGAGGCTTACCATGTGGGAGTTGAAGCCTTTATTCGATGTGTTAAAAGGAGATTCAGATCGCAACTCTAGCAGGATAATTACTCCTGATGTTCTTCAAGCTTTACAATTACTAGAAAATGCTGTTGAACATCAACAAATTACCTATGTAGATTATAGTCAGCCCTGGACGTGTTGTGTTTTTTCTACCACTCGCACCCCTACAGCTGTACTCTGGCAGGATGGCCCTTTTCTTTGTGTGCATCTACCAATATCTCAAGTCAAATTAAAGAATCCTTATTATGAGGCTGCAGCAGCCTTGGTCCAACAATTATGTACTGAATCATGTCAGTACTTTGGAGCCGAGCCTGCTCAAATTGTTGTTCCTTACACTAAGGTGCAATTGCTATGGTTGTTTCAAAATGTAGATTCATGGGCAATTGCATTTGAAAATTATATAGGTCAGATAGGGAATCATTATCCCAAGGATAAATTGTTACAATTTGCTAATATGCATGAGTTGGCATTTCCAAAGATAGTTAAGGTTAGTTCCATCCCCCAGTCTATGTAGGTATTTACTGATGGTTCTTATAATGGACATGCAGCTTATGTGATTTATGGACAAAGTTATTCTTTTCAAACTTCCCCTGCTTCAGCACAGGTAGTGGAACTTCGTGCTGTAGCTGCAGTGTTCCAGCTTCTGGCCTCAGTACCCTTCAATCTCTATACAGACAGTCATTATGTAGCTCTAGCTCTACAACAAATTGAAACAGTACCTTTTATTGAAATGAGGAATGTTCAAATTTGTTTGCTGTTAAGACAAGTGCAAAATAGTATTAAATCTAGAAAATATCCTTGCTATATAAGACATCTCAGAGCGCATAGTGGTCTTCCTGGCCCATTAGCTTTGGGGAATGCCTTGGTGGATAAAGCCACTCAGCTTATAGGATTGACTCAGGTAGAGCAAGCTACAAATTATCATGCAATTCATCACCAAAATAGCCAAACTTTGAGAAAACACTTTCATATTACTAAGGAAGCTGG
>NW_008355784.1:926380-931828 GCF_000622305.1 Nannospalax galili | reverse complement strand
TAGAGGGCTGAAGCTTAATCGATTGTGGCAAATGGACATTACTCACATTGAGGATTTTGGCAGACAAGGTATGTACATGTTACAATAGATACATTTTCTGGCTTTATTATGGCTACTGCGCAAACAGGGGAAGCCACAAAAAATGTTATAACTCATTGCTTGACTTGCTTTTCCATAGCTGGGATCCCTAACGTTATAATAACAGATAATGGCTCTGGCTATACCAGTCAGGGGTTCCAGCTTTTCTGTTTGCAATTAGGCATTGAGCATAAAACTGGGATACCATATAACCCACAAGGACAAGGTATAGTGGAAAGAGCACATGGCGCTTTAAAAGCACAATTACAAAAAATAAAAAAGGGGGAGTTATATCCCCTGACACCAAGTAATCTTTTACATAATACTCTTTTCATTTTAAATTTTTTGAGTTTGGATAAAAATGACCGCTCTGCAGCAGACAGAACGTGGCACCCTGAGTCACAGGATACCTACACCCAAGTCAGGTGGAAGGATCCTTTAAGTGGATAATGGAATGGCCCTGACCCTGTATTGATATGGGGGAGAGGGCATGTTTATGTTTTTCTTCAGGACACAGATGGAGCCAGGTGGCTGCTGGAAAGGCTGGTGAGGTTCGCCGGACGAGTGCCAAAGAAAAAGAAGTAGAAAAGAATGATGAGTCAACAAACGTGGATGTTCCTGCAAGTGATCTTGGCTGAGTTATACTGGACTTATGTTCCTGATCCACAATATTGCATCCCGCAATATGGGAGGAAAAAGAGATAGTAGTGACTGTGAATGACTCTTGGTTAATTGCTCAGCCTGCTTCAAAACGCCTGATGATGCAAGTGGCGATGAATTTTTATTATTTTGGATTGGGAAGCGGGGTGCCTATTTGTTTTGTTAAAAATAATAAGTCCAGGTGTGTACAAGTAGATGACTGTGTGCTTGTGGGATGAAGTGGATACTGTACCAATGTCAAAATGTTATTGCCAAGAGATAATAGAGTAGAGAAAAAAAATTCTCCACAAGCATTTCCACCCTGTAAGCAGCGGAAGATATTGTACAATGGTTGATAGCCACCTTACCATCGTCATCCTATGGTTTATTGGGACTTGGCATGCTTTTCCTCCTGTCTTTGTTTTCATATGGTGGCATTAAAGTTATTTATGAAATCCTGTGGCAAGTCAAGGCTGCTGTGCATAATATGAGATCCCGCTCCCTCCCCTAACAGGGGCTGGTAGTCAAAGATGGGTAAGATCTTCTGGGAGAAAGTCAACCTAAGACAGGGCATAGCTGATGGAAGCTATGTGCCAATGACAGATATTACGTCCAGTTTCTCTCCTTCGAGACCCCAGAAGTCCGGACACCCAGAGTAGAAATCAAAACAGACTCACGATGGGAGAAATCAGATCTGATGTCGTCAGGTGTCTGGAGCTATTAATCCATTATGTATATTGAGCTGTGGCAGGCTTGCTTGTTTAGAGTGTTTTGCACACCAGTACCTAATCTGCCAAGTCAGGAAGAATGTGTTTATATGGTGGAGTTCACAACAAGTCACTCCTTGACCCTCAGATACAGGTGGGAAAAACAGCTTTTGAAATTAATTGAGTTAAACAAACAGCGGCTATCTCTGATGTTCTTCTGTATAAAAAGGAGGAGCTAAAATAAACCCGGGCTGCAGTCTCTACTGACAGTCCTCCCAAGTATCTTTTCTCTGTCTCTTATTTTTTCTTTCAATCCTCACTCCCCCTTTTAGGTATTGTCCATCTTGGCCGGCTGGCACCGGCAGATAGAGGGAAAAAAGAAATTAGCCATCATTTTAGAATAATAGTGGGTTATTTGCCTTAGCTACAGGTGGGCACTACAGTATTGCAGACCAAGATTTGAAGTCTTATATCTGAGCAGAACTTTCTGCTTAGAAACAAAATCATCATTGACAAATAATTGCCTAAATAACATTTTATATGGACTTAAGCATAATGTCTGGGAAGTGTAATCCCTTGAACTCTTGAAGAAATATACTGATCAGTTTAATCTTTGATTATACTTTCCTTTTGGGTGTTTAAGACCATACAGTTGGCCCAAATAAACCAATTTATCTTTATTCTTTAGGTCATTGGAGGGTCTGTTCTTCAGGAGTCACGTACATGTGGGAGGATCCCCTGGCTCCTTTCTTTTACCAGTTCCATCTATGTCAAGATAAGTCAAAGGTCCTACTTGACCATGATTGGCTTAACTTGGAAGCATAGAGGAAATATTTCCTTTGAGTTCACCCTTCTCTTTGTAGACTGGAAACTGGTTCAAGTCCACCTGATGGGTTCTCTATGGCCTCCTTGAACAGGGGGACAGATGACTCACCACAGTTACAGGATATTTTGAAACATGCTCCATAGTACCCTGGAACTTAGTTGACCTTGGAGGGCAAGGAAGAAATCCTGTCCTTTAAGTCCCTCTGACCAGATTAGTATAGACCTCAAAATATGGCTGTTAAACATCCAAGAAGGTTAATTCCACCAGTCTGATGCTTTTTTTTAAAGAAAAAAATCTTTAATGAGAATTTCCTACATACACATAAGGTGTTTTGATCAAATCCATGCCCACTCCATCCCCTCCAAAACCTTCCATATCTCCCCATCACTTTTTTCTGACGACTTTGTGTACCCTTCCTTCCTTCTTTCCTCCCTTCCTTCCCTCCCTGCCTCCTTTCTTTTCTTCTTTCTTTCTTTCTTTCTTTCTTCTTTCTTTCTTTCTTTTCTTCTTTCCTTCTTTCTTCTTTCTTTCTTTCTTTCTTTCTTTCTTTCTTTCGTTCTTCTCTCTTTCTTTTTCTTCTTTCTTTCTCTTTCTTTCTTTCTTTCTTTCATTTCTTTCGTTTAAATGGGGCTTTTTGCTACTCTAACATTCTCCCCTCTGAGGGGGTAACCCTAAAATCTTTTAGGGATTAGATTAGAGCTCCCAAATACTTGTAACATTTTTGGCCTTTGGAACAAATTATGTTGCTAAGAGGCCTAAGTTTTGATCTTTAGCCAAGAAAGTGGCTACTTTTCTTTGGAGTCTTTTTACCCTATGGCTAGCCATTTCCTACCTCCTATTCTTGTCACACCATCCTCTGAAGAGGTTACTCTAATTGCCAATAGGGAAGTGGGACACAGACTGCTCTGGATTCGTCCATGCTGAATAGGGATGCAGGGTGAGGCAATTGGATTACCCCTAGAGTGGGTCTATCTAAAAGACTCAAAATGTATAACTCTTATCTGTAGGGAGACAAAGAAGGTCCTTCACTGGTGAATAAGGGATGTGAAAGAGAAGTAAAGGCAAGAGTTGTTAGAATTACAAGTTCTAGACAGGGAACCAGAAAAAGTCAGATCAGGGAAAATTTCAATGTATATTATCTGGGGAAGGCTAGGAAGAGAAGGGTTGATCCATGCTGGGTAAAGACTTTCCAATGTGCATACCGCCTGGTCACTCTTATGGTTTTTTATTGAAATTTTGTATATTTCATACAACAGTCCTTATTTAACTTTAGACCCCCTTCTTATCCATCCCCCCAACCACCCACTGGATCTAATGTATTCCACCATATCTGTTTAGTCCTATCCAGTAAAGCATTTGTACCCAGATGTCCTTCAGTGCAAATTCATCCGCTGGAATCTAGTCAGCTTCTAGTGACCCAAAAGCCTCTTCTTCCCTGTGTTCATGATTGTAAGAGCCCTGGCTCTTAAAATCTTTGCACCCACTCATCTGCAATGGTGGTCCCTGAGCTGTGGGTTGGTGAGGTTTAATATAGGAGTCCTATCCAGGAACACACACTATACAGTCTATTTTAATTTTAGTTTTAATTTGAAATCTATTTTCCTAGATATTAGAATTGCAACACCTGCTTATTTCCTAGTGCTATTTGCTTGGAATATTTTTTCCCATCCTTGCTCCGGGTGCCTATTCTTGAAGGTGTGTTGAGTTGCTTTAAGTCAACAAAATGATGGATTTTCTTTCTTAATCTATTCCACTAGCCAGTTTCTTTTGACTTGAGAGTTGAAGCCATTGATATTTAAAGTTATTCCTGAAAGATATGTATTGGTTACTGTCATTTTAACTTGTGCTCTTAGTCCTATTTTGTGTTTCTTTAATGATATTTTCCTTTCTTTTCTTTCTGAACCATCTTGAGTATATTTATTCCTATCTCAATCTGGGCAAGTTCATATGGACAAGTTATCAGGAGCCAATAAGACTGTCTCTTTATGGTCATGCACCACCTGGCTCTTCCAGTCTTTCTGCTCTTTCTTCCACAATGGTCCCTGAGCCATGGGTGGATGAAGTTTAATACAGGAATCTTTCCAGGGTCACACATTCTGCAGTTTCTTTTTCTGTACACTTTGGCCAGTTGTTGCCTTCAGTGTTCATCACACTCTCTTGAGTGGGGAAACATCACTGATGAGAGTTGAAAGATTTCCTTGTTCCGTTATATTTGATGATGCTTAATTGTAGAAGCTCCATTGTTAATGCTTCACTTAGGTTTGGTCACCTCACCTTTGTGTGTGATCAATTGTGGAACTCTGTGCAAGACTTCATCTGTTGCAAAAGAAGCATATTTGATGAGTGATGACTGGTATACTTGTCTGTATATATAAAGATCCATATTTAGGATTTAATAAGAAATGATGTTTTTCTAGGGATATGACAGACGTAGGGTTTTCTCTTGGATCTGTGACCTCTTCAGTCATATGTATTTCCTGCGTTTACAGTGCAACACATGTTTCCTCTTTTTGAGAACACTTTAAGTTCATTTGGATAGCTGTTGTTTACCCACAAGATAAAACTTTCACTACTCCACTGATATAGTTGTGGTTATGGCAATGAGAAATGTACCAATTACAAGGTTTCTAAAAATCCTAAAAAATGGAAATACCGGTTAATACCTTATCCAACTCATGTATGAATAGCCAAAGGAGTTAAATTTAGCATACATTAGACATACCAGGATGCCTATATGTATTGTGACATTTCAATAAGCAAGTTACAGAATTAGCCTTTATGCCTGTAAGGATATCATGTAGTTTGCTAGAATATGGATGAGTCTCCTTGTTAAATGAGGTAATTAATATTCAGACAAACACTGATTGTCTTCTCTTATATATGAAATTATAGTTTTTAAAAAACACATGGAGGTAGAAGATATGTCTTGGAAGAAGAAAAGAATGAGCAAGAGAGAAAGGGGTATAAGAGAAGGTTATGGGGTCATCCCATTGATATGTTCAAAGTACATTATATACATGTATGAAAATATTATACTTCAGTATTACTTTGAAAAATTAATTTACACTAAAATATAAAAAAAGAAAGTGCAGAACAATTAAAATGATAAAATAGCAGAACACAAAAATGTCTCTTTTATCTGAGGAACTGAGAAAACCACAAACCACCTGTATTTCACACACACAAAAAAACCCTCTC
>NW_008355784.1:924280-926343 GCF_000622305.1 Nannospalax galili | reverse complement strand
TATATATATATATATATATGAAATACCTGTCCACCTAGGACTCTGGAAAGTCAGATCCTGCCCACTACATCTCTATACAATTCCTCTCATACACCCTCACCCTGTCCCTGCCAGACTTGGACATAGATGGGCTCCAATTCCTCTGCCCTAGATCTTTGGATTAGCTTCCTGACACAGAATAGCTAATTACTCTAGTGTAAATTGCTAAGTCCCTTTCCAAGTGGTCCCTGCCCCCATCTTCCCTATCTCTTGACTTGCTGGACAGACTTGCCCACCTAAAGCTACAGTGAGTAGCCTCCAATTCCTCTGCCTCAGATCTCCGGACTAGGTGCCTAACCAAGACTAGCTAAACTCCCCAGCGTAGACTCCACTAGCTCCTGATCTGTCTACCACAGACCAGCCTTCCTCCTAACCTGATTAGACTACCTACTGCCCTTTCCCCCCAACCACCCAGACCAGTTTACTATCCTGCAAGAACCTGAAAAAAGCACTAAGTTATTTTCCATACCTGAACAAAAGCAACCAAGCTACAAAAACAATATAAGCAGAACCAAAATTAAACTATCAGAGTAGACGTTCCTAATGGGCACATAACCAACAAAGAACATCCATATAGCAAAACAGCAGTGTAATACCACAAATAATATGAAAAACTGAAAGAATATGGCCTCAACAAAACTCACTAGTCCTACAGAAGTGCACTACAATGGGAATCACCCTCAGGAACCCAGGACACAGAATTTAATAATAATAAACATGAACAAAGGACTTAAAGGAAACACAAACAACTCAAAGAACTCCAAAAGGAAAGCATTAACTTGTGATGGAAGCTCAAGAATATACAAATATGCAGCCTAATGAAACATCAAAAAAATTAATGACTTGAAAAGTGAATTCCAAAAAGATAGAAATAGTGAAGAAAACCCAAACAAAAGTAAATATGGGATTGAAAACTCAATAAACTAATTGGAAATAACAGCAGAAAGCCTCACAAGAAGAATGAATAAATGAGAAATGGAATATCAAGACTGGGTGACAAAGTTGATGCTCTGTACTCCTTAAGCAAAAGCTATGTAAAAATTTTAAAAGAACAGGAATGGAACACTCAGGAAATATGGGACAACATGAAAAGACCAAACCTATAAATTATAGGCAGATAGGAAGGGGATGAATCTCAGACCAATAGCCTTAAACAGATCTTCACTAGGATTATAGAATACTTCCCTAAATTAAGGAAAGATGTAATTATAGAGATAAAAGAAGGACATAGAATGCCAATTAGACATTACTAGAACAGAAAATCCCCAGGGCATAGCATAGTAAAAACATTAGAAGTGCAGAAAAAGAGAGGGTACCAAAGGTGGCAAGAGAAAAACAACTTACATATAAAGGAAAACCCATAAGAATTACAGCTGACTTTTCAATGAAAACTATGAAAACCAGAAGAGCCTGGACCAAAATATTCCCAGTTCTAAATGACCATGAATGCCAACACCAAATACTATATCCAGCAAAACTATATGTCGTGGTCGAAGGGAATGGAAATATTTTCATGACATGAATATACTGAAAGAATTTATGTCCACTAAATCAACCCTACAGAGAATACTCAAAGCAATACAAGGGACGTAAGAAGGAATGAGTATAACCAAGAGAATACAGAAAGTAAACAAAGAAAGGTGTGATAATGGAAACACAAAAGAGGGCCACAAATAAAGAAATTAAAATGACAGCATCCAATATACATCTTTCAATAATAACACATAATATCAATGGTCTCAGCTCCTCTCTGAAAGACACAGGCTACTGGAATGAATCAAGAAAGAAAAAACATTTTTGTTGTTGTCTTCAAGAAACTCATCTCACCTTCTGTTGGGCTTTTCCTTTGCACCACAGGAAAAGAGGAGGGGCGATGCATGCTATCCTGGAGAGAGTAATGTTAGTGAGGCATTTGTAATGAGTAGGCTTACTCTTGCTGGAAATGCAAATTGGATAGTTAGCCAGTTGTTCAAATAAGGGAATATCCATCAGATGAGAGTCAGTGAAACCTTTTTTTGTTTCTC
>NW_008355784.1:919933-923556 GCF_000622305.1 Nannospalax galili | reverse complement strand
CTGAAGCATTGCTGTTAAGCAGGGTAAAAATGGCCATGAGGATGACAGAGAAAGAAGCTGGGGGGGGGGATCTGTGGCGAGCAGTCTCCACCAGATCATGGATCTCTTTCCACATGATCTGGTGTGGTTTTGGGTGTCGTTTTCTCCTCTTCCTTTTCTTTGTCTCTGACAGGGTCATGCAAGTCATCTCTTTTGTGGGCCGGGAGGTGCCGGACATTTTTGGCTGGAACCCAGATAGGCTTTGGTTGATCCTGTGGGAAAACACAAGCAAATCCCCTCCCTGTAGTCAGCAATGGATCTGGTCCTTTCCAGAGTCCATCAAAGGGTTCACTCCATCAAACCATGATGGGTGGTACGGGGTGCATCTGGGCCCAGTGTCAGGTGATGGGGGGGCGTCAGACCCTCAATATACATTAAGTACCTTAAGGGTAAACAAGGCTAATGTTAATTGAATATTGGGAGAATATGTTGTTTGAGCTTGTCTTTTTAGTTGGCCTTTTAAGGTTTTATGTGACCTTTCCACAATGGCTTGTCCTTGTGGGTTGTATGGGATGCCAGTGTGATGGGTGATTTTCCAGGCTTCACAAAAATTTTTAAATGGGGAGCTGGTAAATGCTGGGCCATTATCTGTCTTTAGTTGTGCAGGGAGGCCCATGATGGCAAAGGATGAGAGCATGCGATTTATTAGTTTTTTTGAACTTTCACCAGTTTGGGCAGTAGCCCAAAGGAAGTGGGAGTAAGTGTCTATAGTCACAAATACATATTTTTGTCTGCCAAATTGGAGGACATGAGTTACATCAACTTGCCAGAGGGCATTATATTTTAGCCCCCGAGGATTGGTGCCCATCTGTTGTACAGCAGGGGTATGTATCATTGATGCACAGGAAGAACAGGTTTTAAAAATGCATTTAAATTGTCTGAGGGGAATGTGGGGGAATCTGAGATGGAGCCCTTGTAAACTAATATGGGTGGCATGGTGGAGGTTTTGGGCATCTGTTACGCTGGCAGAGAATGTTCTAGCAGTGGCTACCTCATCTGCTATGGCATTTCCTTCAGTAAGAGGACCTGGGAGAGAGGAGTGGGACCTGATATGCTGGACAAATAATGGAGCCAGGCGTTTTTGTAACAGTGTAGAAATTTTAATTAGGAGGGGTGAGATGGGGTTGTCATCTATTTTGACAAAGGAACGACCTAGCCATGGGAGCAAATTAACAGCATAAATGTTGTCAGAATAAAGGTTGAAGGGTTTATCAATCTTATCAAGAGCCATATAGATGGCAAAAAGCTCTTTAAATTGTGGAGATTTATCAGATAGAGGTTGAAAATATATCATAGGTGGGTCATTAGAGGAGTCGTATATGACCAATGCTGCCCCCTTTTATCTCCATCTGTAAAGGCTGTAATAGTCTTTTTTATGGGTTTGTGGCAGAAGAGACGAGCTGAGGTGGGAGCCAGCGAAATACTGGAATAACCGACATCCATTTATCTTTGGGATACTCATTATCAATTTGTCCTGGGAAGCCTATTAAGCTAATTGAAAAAGAGGAGTGATGTTTTAGGAGCCATTGTACAACTGATAATGGGAAGGGGATAATAAGGGCATCAGGTTCTTTCCCTATAATTTGTAGGGTTCTCTCTCTTCCTTGACGAATCATGGATGCAAGAGTGTCTAATTCTGTAAGAAAGCGAGGAGCACCCCCTACTGGCGTGTGAACCCATTCTAGTACTCCATGTGGCGGATGAATTGCTCCCACCATGGTGTGGGAGGAATTAAAAATTAAGAGTTGAACCAGTAGCTTGGGGTCATATCTGGCTAGTGATGCCTTTTGGAAGTGGTTGTTAATTATTTGGAGAGCTTTTTTTGCATCTGGGTTTAGATACTGTCTGGAGGCTGGGTTTTTTCTCCCTTTAAGAGATCAAAGACTGGCTGTAATTGACTTGTGGGGATGGAAAGCCAGGGCCTTAGCCAATTAATGTTGCCTAAAAAGCTCTGAAGGGAATTAAGGGTAAGTGGATGGGGGGCATCCAGGATACGTTTAAGGGGCCTAACAGTAGTAGGCATAATTTCAGTCCCCAGGAAGGTAATGGGGGGAACTGATTGTATTTTATTTGTGGCTATCATGAAACCTTTTGTCTCTAGGGTGTTTATCATAGCATCTTTTAGGTATTCTAGAGAGGAATCCTCATCTTGCCAGGCCAAGAGGTCATCCATGTAATGATAAACATGTAGACCTTTTTTTAAAAGGGGTGCTAGTGCATGTGCAACAGCCTCCTGGCATATTGTAGGTCTATTCGCCATACCCTGTGGCAGAACTCGCCATTCATATCGATCAGCTGGCCCAGAATTGTTAATTTTTGGAACTTAGAAGGCAAAATGTTGGCAATCATTATTGTGTAAACGGATGGAGAAGAAGCATCCTTTATATCTAGGACTAACAGGGGCATATTAAGGGTGATGGCAGAGACCATGGGCAGGCCTCTTTGGGGTGATACCCATATTTTCATGGTTTTGTTTATGGCTCTGAGGTCTTGTAATAGTCACCATGCCCCTGTCTTTTTCTTTATTAGAAAGACTGGGGTGTTCCATGGGCTCCTGGAGGGCCTAATGTGACCCAGCTGCAACTGTGCTTCTACAAGTTGTTGTAAAATGAGTAATTTCTCCCTGGGTAATAGCCAATGTTCCACCTAGACTGGTTCCTTGGTGATCCAGTAGAGGCAGGGAGTCTGGTAATCAACAGTGGCCTTTAAGATTTGGGGTTCTTTTGTTTTAGGAACCTCATATGATCATCTATTTTAAGGCATTTCTCTTCAGACCCACTGGCAAGAACTACATTGAGGTCTTCCAGGATACCTCGTCCAATGAGGTTTGTGGCTATTTCTGCAATCAGGGTTCTTATTGTGCCAACCTCTCCATCAGGATCCTCCCATTTATAGAAGTTTTTAGTGATGAATGCTTGGGAGGGCCCCCCTACTCCCATTAGTTGGGGTCCTGGTATTAATTCCCAGTGTGGGGGAACCTCAGATCACCTTAAGATGGTTTTATCAGCCCTGGTGTCAAGGAGGCATTTGAAACGTTTGTTTTCTATTTTTATGGTTAATTTTGGATGGGTATTTTCTGTAATACTGGTTACCCATAATGTTTGTGGCTTTTCTCTTGTTAGCGGGGCTGAGGGTTGCCCTGGATGGAGTTTAAAGGTGCAAACGTTTGCCATCTCTTTCATATTTAGATTTACAATCTTTTTTCCAGTGAAAGCCCCTTTTACAGCGAGGACAGAGGGTTTTAGGGGATTGAGTGGCAGCCAAACCATTTTTGGGGCAATTTTTTATCCAGTGTCCAGTTTCTCCACATTTAAAGCATTTTGAGTTGGGTTGCAACTACAAAGGCTTGGGCAAGGGAGGAGGCCTGGTACGTGGCAGTCCCAATGTCATGGGTGGCCACAATCCATTTGTCATAATGTTCGTTTTTTAGTTCCTGGCATGCTTGTCTGTGCTCAGGGGTCATCCCTTCCCAGACAAGGTTGTTTAAAAGCATTGCTTTGGCTGTAGGATCTGTTATTTTTCTATCTAAACTGGCCTGCACTCTTAGTATAAAGTCTGGCAGGGTTTCAGTTGGTTTTTGTTTT
>NW_008355784.1:895454-919763 GCF_000622305.1 Nannospalax galili | reverse complement strand
TAGATAGCAAAGAGCTCTTTAAATTGTGGGGATTTATCAGATAGAGGTTGAAAATATATCATAGGTGGGTCATTTCTTTTAGCCTGCATCAGACATTCATCTCTAAATAAAGCCTCCCATTGTACAAATAATGGACTGGGGAGGGTCGATCTACAGATTTCTCTCCAGTCCTGGGGGGTTAGGAGGTTAGTATTAAATGTTTGTAGTATAGATTTTGTCCATTGAGCAGGGATCCCATCCTCACGAACAGCTTGGCACAGCTCTTTTAAGTCTGCTGCTGGGAGTGGGTACCAAGCCAGTGGACGTTGCCTTGTTATTTGTAGGTTAACAGGAAAAGCTTCTACCAACGGGGTTTTTGGGTTCTGAGGCCATTGTGTTTGGAGATTTTGGGGGCAACAACTCCCATTATCCCTGAGATTACAGAACTGTTCAATGGCTGTGGGGTGTGGCGCCACAGGTGGTGCCGGCGGAGGTGAAGGGGGAGGGGGATTTATCTGGGGATCTTCGGGAGTTTTTGAAGTCTGGGTTTTAACATCTGGGTTTGTTAAATCAGTCCATGAGGATTCACAGGGGGGAAGAGGGGGGTAAAGGTTATTTTTGTTGATGGGTGGGTTTTGTCTGACTTGGTCAATTAATCTGCTGTTGGGAAATCTTTAGGGTCTTTTTTATTGTTTGAACCCTCCCCTTTATTATTCCCTGGTGCTAGTAAGTTTTCCTCAGTCTTAGGTGGGTTTCCTAAGCATTGTCGAATGGCTGCTATTATGGGGAGAAAGGAAAGGGGCAAATGGTGTCTTTCCTGGATTTCCTTTTTACGAGCCATATAGGCAATGTGGTCCAGAACTCTGGATTAGAAATGTCTGCTGACAGGATCCAAGGTGCAAATTGAAATACTTCGTCCCAAAATTTTAAGCTTTCCTTTTGGGAAATCTTAAGTCCTCTTGATTTAAGTAGGGCTCCAAGGGAGCGAATTTGGAGGGTTTTTTTGGCATGATGCTGAATTACCCATTATAGAAAAGAAGTGTGTCAGTGGCGTTCAATATTCCTGGGTCAGTCTGCCACCAGGGGATTGATACGTTCTGACGAACACAAGCCTAGCCGCAGATTTAAGGGACTGGCAACCGTCCTTGTGACTTTTAACTGGTTTCTGCATTACCAGATTTTTATGATAGTTGTAAAGGTTACTGCCTACACCCAGTCGGGCTGTCGGGGTCTAGAAAGAAGGCAGGGGGCCTTCAGCCAATATCAAGAGGCTTCAGTTGCCCTTACCAAGAGGCTTCAGTTGCCTGCAAACCTTATCCAGACCCTCGTGAAGGCAATAACCGAGATAAAGCAAAGAGAGAGAGATGGGGTGGTCCTCTGGTGAGCCCCTTCCCCAAGAGAAGGTTTACAGGAGAAAAATGGCTTTAAAAAATTTTTTTTGTTTGTTTGTATGGTGCAAGCCACCTTGAATTTTTAAGTGCTCCACAGGGGCTAGTTGATTTAAATTCTCACCTAACTGGTTTAGCTTGGGGTTGAGCACCACAGGGGCAAGATAACAAAACAGATTAGGGAAGTTTATTTTAGAAGTTGACTTTAAGGCTTATATAAAGATCCCTTAGAACTTTGGGGATTTTTATTTCTAGGGGTGTTGTTTAAGATAGAAAAGGAAAGTGGGGTGAAACGCTGATTTCTAAGGGAACATGCCTGGGATCAAAACCCCAGGTGATTCCACGTAGTCCACAGTGCAAGCCTGCCCACAAATTTAAGAGATCCGCTCTAAGAGCAATTAACTGGTCATTGTGTTACTGGGTTTTTGCATTAGAAAGATGTATAGATAGGAGGTCTTGTCTACACCCGTGTGGGCAGTCGGGGTCCGTTAAGAGGACTAAGAGCCTTTGGCTAACATCAGGGAGTAGCCCTGATCAGATAGCCTGAGTTGCTCCTTCGTCTTTAACGGTCCCATGCAAAGACTCAGACCGAAATTAAAAGGAGGAAAAAGAGGATAGACTGCCAATCCCCAAGGGTGGGACAGCTTAGAGGCAAAGCTGCCCTTATCCTCCTGATGGGAGGTGATAGGAAAAAGAGATTGCCGATCCGCAAAGGTGGGATGGCTTAAAGGTAAAGCTGCCTTTATCCTCCTGATGGGAGGTGATAGGAGAAAGCGATTGCTGATCCTCAAGGTGGGACGGCTTAAAGGCAAAGCTGCCCATTACCCTCCTGATGGGAGGGATACTCACAAACTCTGTGCTTTCCAGTAGCCCCACGTTGGGCGCCAGCTGCGGGGGTCTCTCCCTCTCTTTGTGGGTTGTTGGCCACTGGTCCACGAGGGCAGGGGGAGCAGAAGTGGCGAACAGAGTCAGGACGGCCAGTGAGCACTGGCTGAAGAAAGCCCTTCCGGGGAGGCTGGTTTCATGGCACAGTGAAATAGCAGTGATACAGCTCCAGATTCAGTGAAACAGCTCCGTTTATTCAGTGGGAGAACTAGAGAAATTATAGTGTGGAGGCAGTAGCCAAAGCCTCAGCTGATAGGTGCTAATAGTATGCTTTATTTACATGTGGTAGTGGGCTCCTATCATCCGACTATCAGGCAATGCCTGATTATCATATAGAAAAAACCTGGGGGTAGTTTTTACTCCAGGTAACTATGCCAAAGGTCATGTTCCAAATAAGGTCAGGCATCCATGCTTGGTGGCACTTTCCAGGTAAGCCAGGAAGAGAGCAGGAGGCCCCCTGCTGAAAAGGGGAGTCCTTCCATTTGGCACCGAGCCCCTTAGGGTTATCCAGACATGGAGAACCACAATCCTAACAGCAGGGTATCCCAACAACCTTCAAGGACAGTCACCATCTCAGGGTGAAAAGACAGAAAAAGATGTTTTGAGCAAATAACTCTAAGAAGCAAACAGGTGATTCACTACAGGAGAACTAGCTACCCTTTTTATCTCATCCTTGTCCCTGCTGGCCTCTATCACATGCCGGCTCCAATCCACTTACCTCAAATCCTGGGACTAAATTCCCTAAACAGATTAACCAGCCACCTTACCATAGCCTTCTAAATCCTTACCCAGATGATCGGCTCACTGCCAAATTCCCAGCCTCCAGATTAGGCAGACAGACCTGCTCATCCAGGACTCTGGTAAATCAGCTCAAGCTCCCTGCTTCCCTACCCCATTTCTCTCATCCAACCCCCACTCTGTCCCTTGCCAGCCTCTCTCAGAGGCAGGCTCCAATTCATTCAAATCAGGAGGACCAGCTACCCTATTTCTCTCATCCACCCCCACTTCTTCCCTGAAGGCCTCTTTCACACACACGCTCCAATTCCTTCATTTCAAGTCCTAGGGACAGCTTCCCACACCAGATTAACAAATCACCCTACCATAGATCCCTAAGTCCTCTTCTAGTCGGTCTCCCCACTGCCAAATTCCCAGCCTCCAGATCAGGCAGACAGATCTGCTCAGTCAGGACACTGACCAGTCCACTACCCAGCAAGAACCTGAAATATCCACCAATTTGTCTTCCATACCCAAATAAAAACTAACTAAGTTACATAAACAACATTAACAGAACCAAAATTAAATTAAATAAAAACAGTAGAAGTTCCTGTTGAACACAAACCAACAAAGAACATCCATATTCCCAGACAACAATGCAAAAACACAAACAATATAAAAAACCAGAAACATGTGTACCCAACAAAATCCAGGAGTCCTGCAGAAATCCTCAACATTGAGAATCACCCTGTAGAGCCCCAGGCACAGAGTTTAAAATAACAATCATAAAATTGATCAAAGAATTATAAGAAAACATAAACAACTCAAAGAACTCAAAGAGGAAAAGCATAAACTTTTGACAGAAGATCAAGAATGTACAACTATGTGGCTTAAAGAAATATTAAAACAATTCCTAATTTGAAAAGCAAATTCACTAAAGAGATAGAAATAGTGAAGAAAACCTAAATGTAAGTGAACATAGGACTGAAAGACTCAATAAACAATTTAGAAACAACAGGAGAAACTCTCACAAGCAGAATGAATGAAATGAAAAACAGAATATCGAACCTGGAGGATAAAGTTGAAGATCTGGACTCCTTAAGCAAGACCTATACAAAAATTTTAAAAAGTACAAGAATGGAATACTCAGGAAATGTGGGACAACATGAAATGACAAAATCTGTGTAGTATAGACATACAGGAATGATAAGAAAATCAAACCAATGGCATTGAACAGATCTTCAGTAGGATCATAGAAGAAAACTTCCCTAAATTAAGGGAAGATTTACCTGTAGAGATTCAAGAAGCACAAAGAACACCATTAAAGCATGGTCAGAACAAAAATTCCCCAAAACATTCCGTAATAAAAACATTAAATGTACAGAACAAAAAGAAGATACTGAAACTTGCTAGAGAAAAATAACAAGTTATATATAAAGGAAAACATATCAGAATAACAGCTGATTTTTCAAAGCAAACTTTGAAAGCAAGAACAGCCTGGAAAAGTATTCCCAGTTCTAAACAATCATGGATGCCAATCCTGAATACTTTATGCAGCAAAAATTTCTATCAAGGTTGAAGGGGAACAGAAATATTTCCATGACACAAATAGGTTGAAAGAATTAATGTCTTCCAAACCAACACTACAGAGACTACTTGAAGCAATACAAAGGACCGAAGAAAGGAGTGAATATGCCCAAGAGGCTACAGAAAGAAAATAAAGGTATAACAATGGAAACACAAAATAGAGCCACAAACCCAAAGAAATTAAAATGACAGTACACAATACACAACTTTCAATAATAACACTAAATATTAATGACTTCAACTCCCCTGTCAAAAGATACAGGCTGGTGCTTTGGATGAAGAGGGAAAACCCATCTTTTTATTGTCTTCGAGAAACTCATCTCACCTTCAAAGATAGACACTATTTTAGGGTAAAAGGATAAAAAAAATATTTTAATCAAATGACCCGAAGAAGCAAGCAGGTATTGCGATTTTGATATCTGACAAAATAGACTTCAAATTAAAATTCATCAGAAGAGATAAGGAGGGCCACTTCATTCTAATCATAAGAAAAATTTGCCAAGAAGATATTACAATCATGAACATTTATGCACACATCAAAAAGATCATCCATCGCTATCAGGTCAGCTTTATTCCAGAGATGCAGGGATGGTTCAACATTCATAAGTGAATAAATGTCATAAAACATATAAATGGTCTTAAATACAAAAACCACACTGTCATCTCAATAGATGCAGAATAGGCATTTACCAGAATCCAACTCATTCATGTTAAAAGTCTTAAAAGGAGTTGATCTGGAGGGAACGTACCTGAACCCTCAACAGATTTAAAGCTGAATACGACAAGCCCATAGCCAACATCATTGTAAATGGAGAAAAAGTGGAGGCAGTCCAATTAAGATCAGGAACCAGATAGGGCTATCCACTATCTCCATTCCTTTTCAATATAGTGCTTGAAACTCTTGCTAGAAAAATAACACAAGAGAAGGAAATTAAATGAGTGCCAACTGGAAAAAAAGAGGTCAAATTATTCCCATTTGCAGATGATATGATATTATACATACAAGATGCCAAAAATTCCTCTAAAAAGTTGTTAGAATTAATTAATGCTTTCAGTAAAGTGGTAGGATGTAAAATCAACTTACAAAAATCAGTAGCCTTTCTATATGTGAATAAAAAGTAATCGGAAAAAGTGCTAGAGGAAACCCTCCCATTCTCAATAGCCTAAAAAATTTAAGAATAGACCTAATCCAAGACATTAATGATCTCTACAATGAAAATTTCAAAATTCTAAAGAAAGACATAGTGGAAGACACTATGAGATGGAAAGACATACCATGCTCATTGATTGATAAAATCAATATTGTGAAAATGACCCTCTTACCAAAAGCAATTTATTGATTCAATGCAATCTCAATCAAAATACCCACAACATTATTCATAGAGCTTGACAAAATCGTTCTAAAATTCATATGGAATTACAAAAGGTATTTATCAGATTAACTCACAGGATAGAGTCCAAGTAGTCCAACAATGGCTGTCCCACAGTGGAGAAACTGTCCCACAGTGGAGAAACTGTCCCACATTCAGCTGTCCCACAGTGGAGAAACTGAGAATTCGGTAGTCAGTCAGGCTGGATGTCTCAGTAGTCCCAATCTAGTTCTGAAGGTTTGATGAATTCCAAAAGATTTGCTAGTCTTCAGTCTACAGCAGCAAGAGGAACTTACCAGTGAGAGAGAAGGCAAGTGGCTAAAAGCAAACTCTCTCTTCTGCCTTTTATATGGGTTTCCATCAGAAAGTAACACCCACATTTAGGGTATGTCTTCCAGCTTCAGATGATCCAAACAAGGAGGTCTCTCTCATTTCAGTTAATCACAAATCCAGTGAAGTTGATACACAAGTCCACCCCTTGTCTACTTGACACTCAGTAGAATCTCTGTATGTCATGCTAAGTTTTCAAATGGAAACAATGGTGAGGTCATAATTTCACCTAACATGATATGACAATCCCATCATACAATGACCAATGCATTACACATCTTAGAGTAGGTGATAAGGTCTTCAAGGAATGCTTAGCCCTTAGTATCTCATAACATAATATGATCATATAGGTTCAGAACACTTAACCACTTAACACTTATCTCAATTACATATTCATAAAAGAACAACACAAGTTTCTGCTTAACATGTGTATATATGTACAAGCATATTCTTAACCAAATAAAACAAAAAAAACTCATATCAATTACAATCCACATCTCTACAACTGGTCATGTGGCCTAAGTTGATATTTATAACTACCTTCCTGTACTACCCATTCTGTATTTCCTCTACCATCAGCAAGCAACTTTTCAGGTCTTGGCTCTTTCCCTGGAGGAGTGACCCATACTTTCTTCCTTAAAGGGTCTGGGACATTTGTTGTCCAGTCTGGATTGTGTTGTTGCAGTTTCCCATTCCACTTAATCACAGGACATGGTAAGACCAAAAGTTGCCCTAAGGAATCTCCTGCCTTTCAGATATAATCTTCATTACCTCCACTGTGGGAGAACCAGTCTAATTTCCCCCTGGTAGTCTGGGTCAGTAACCCCTCCTAATACTGTTATTCCTTTCTTAGCCTGTTGTCTTAAGGGTATCAGAAGCCCAAAGTGGCCAGGGGGAAGTCTTAGCTTCCAGTTCAAAGAAATATTTGTTCCTTTGCACTCCCTTCTCTGGAACCAAAACATCTAAGCCAGCAAAGTGCAAAGTCGTGGTACAGGAAGTAAAATTTTTCCTGGGATGATAGTGAGTGGAACCATTCCCACTTTCACCCCTTGATTCCTGGACTTGTGAATCCAGGCTATAGGAGAAACAGTACCATATATTGGATGCTGATTCAAAACATATACTGCATTCTGGAGGGCCCTGCCCCAGGCCTTCAGGCTTTTGCCACCTAATTGGTGCTATAACTGTGGCTTTAAGAGGCCATTACATTGTTCTATCAAGCCAGCTGCTTCAGAATGAAGAGGAACATGGTAAGACCAGTGGATTCCCTGACCATGGGCCCACTTAGCACTTCTTGGCTGTGAAATGTGTTCCCTGGTCAGAAGAGATGCTATGCAGAAAACCATGATGGTGGATAAAGCATTCCGTAAGTCCCTGGATGGCAGCTTTGGCAGAAGCATTACTTGCAAGAAAGGCAAATCCATAACCAGAATAAGTGTCTATTCCTGTAAGGACAAAGCGCTGTCCCCTCCAATATGGATGTGGTCCAATGTAGTCAATCTGCCACCAGGTTGGCAGCTGGTCACCAGAGGGAATAGTGCCATACTGGAGGCTTAGTGTTAGTCTCTGCTGTTGGCAGATCTGGCACTCAGCAGCAGCTGTAGCCAGGTCAGCTTTCATGAGTGGGCATCCATGCTGTTAAGCCCATGCATAATCTCTGTCTCTGCCACCATGGCCACTTTGTTCATGTGTCCATTGAGCAGTGAAAGGACAGCAGTAGCTGAAGAAAGAGGCTGACTATCCACAGAAGAGGTCATCTGATCTACTTGATTATTGAAATCTTCTGCTGAAGCCACCTTTTAATGAGCATGAATTCATTATACTAGCTCTTTTTCTTTAGAGAACCCTGACTAATACAACACTCAAGGATTGGTAGAATACATATTGTGAAAACAACCATCTTACCGAAAGCAATCTATGGATTAATTGCACTGCCAATCAAAATACCCATTATATTTTTCACAGAGTTAGAAAATGCCATCCCAAAATTCATATGGAATCACAAAAGACCCTGGATAATTAAAGTAATATTGGGCAAAAGAACAATGCTGGGAGGATCACCATACCAGCTCTCAGATTATATTACAGAGCTATGGTAATAAAACAGCATAGTGCTGGTACAAAAATAGACATGTATATCAATGGAACACAATAGATGATCCAAACATGAATATATGCAATTTCAGTCCCCTAATATTTGATAAAGGTGCCAAGAACACAAAATGGAGGAAAGATAGCATCTTCAACCAATGCTATTGGCAAAGCTGGATCTTTACCTACAGAAGAGTAAAATTAGACCCTTATCTTTCACCCTGCACAAGAATTAACTCCAAATGGTTTTAAGACTTCAATATAAAACCTGAAAATCCGAAACTGCTTGAAGAAAACATATGCAATATCCCCCAAGATATAGGCATAGGAAAGGACTTTCTAAATCTGACATCAGCTGCTCAGGCATTAAGGTCAACATTCGATAAGTGGGTCTCATTAAGCTGGAAAACTTCTTTACAACAAAAGAAACAACCAAGGAAGGGAACAGGAAATCCACTGAGTGGGAGAAAATCTTTAACAGCTATACATCTGAAAAGAGGATTAATATCCAGCATATTCCTAGAACTCAGGTAATAAAGAAACAAGAAAAATGACCCAGTAAAAAGATGGACTATACACCTGAACAAAGAATTCTTAGATGAAAAAACAAAAAAACCCAAATGCCTAAGAAACACATTTAAAAGTGCTCAACGTCCTTAGTCATTAGAGAAATGCAGATAAAAACCACTTTAAGATTCCATCTTACCCCAGAAAGACTGTCTAAGATCAAAAGAATGAAAGATACCAAATGCTGGTTAGGCTGTGGAGAAAGTGGCAGACTACTCATTCACTGCTGGTGAGAATGCAAACTCATACAACCACTATGGAAAGCAGTGTGGAGAACTCTTAAAAAACTAAAACTGAATCTACCATATAATCCAGCTATTCCACTCCTTGTCATATACCAAAAGGACTCATCCTACTGTAGAGATCCCTGTACATCCATGTTTGTTACTGCTTTCTTCACAATATCTATGAAATGGAAACAATCTAAATGTCCCTCAACTGATGAATGGATAATGAAAATGTGGTGCATTTACACAGCACACAGCAGTGTAAGAAACGATGAAATTAAAAGATTTTTATGTAAATGGAAGGAACTAGAGAGTGTTATCGCCAAGTGAAGTAACACAAATGGAGAAAAGAAAGTGACGTATATGCTCTGTCATTTGCGGATTGTAGCGCCAATTCCTTATATGTGAGTATATATCCTTATATAACACCAGGATCCAGGAAAATTGAAAGGATACATAGAGATAAAGGAAAAGACAGAACCCAAAAGAGAGGGATAGTAGGAAACTGATACCAGGGCAGGAAGGTGGGGAAAATGAGTGTGTTAGTCTGGGAGTGGAAGAGGTAGTGACATTTAGGTGGCCACAGTATCAGGGGAGAGGAAACTCAGGAAAGGGGGAATGGTGGGAAGCAGGTGTTATTGGGGATAATGGGAGCCCTGGGAATGGGGAAGTAGGAGGGAGGTCAGATGGGAGAGCAATGTGTAGAGAAGAAGGACTAGTCATGAAGGACTAGGTAACCAAGAGAAATGTGATGCCCCGCATCTCCCCGAGAAATGCACATACAGTGTCTAAACATTACTGCACATGTATACCTTGGAACTGTTTGGCAAGGAAAACATTGCCAGATAGAAGAGACCTCCCTTTGAGTGGTTGGTGAGAGTGATCCAAGAGACCCCCAAAATAATGCAGGCTATTGCCAAAGCTCTTGGTTTTCTCCCAGAACTGGAACATCACATTCTACTGCTGAAGACAGGCCATACTTTGGATACAGGACTTGGAGCAATGGATCAGGAACTGACCTGGAAGCCTTCTTTCTGAAGTTTAGCTCTCAAAATGCTAGATGATAAATACAAACTAGTAAGTGAGAAAACCAATCAATGGCTCAACCCAGTCCTGAAGCCTAATAACCATGGCAACTGGCATAGCAAACTATTTCATTTGGTGCAATAGTGGCCCTGTTATCTGTCAGCTAATCAACAGCTATCTATTTGGACTTAAAGCCCCCTCAATGGGAACGAATTCATAGGTGGCACTGTAAACTCAGCCACATACACACAGATGGAGAGGACACAGAATCTAGAGAAAGCCCTATCTCTGTTGTATCTCTGGACAAATGAAATTTATATATATGCTAAATACGGATCCTTATATTTATAGACAAGCATACCATACACCACTCATCAAAGAAACTTGTTTTTGCAACAGGTGGAGGCTAGTTTGGAATTCCACATCTGGTCAGATACAGAATATGCATCTGAGAGATATCCAATCCTAGGTGACATATCTGCAATTGAACCTCTACACTAAGCTCATGGAATACAGCAGAACAAGGGGTAGGGTAAAAAAAAAACTAATGCATCCTTCAACTCTCACCCATGAGACTTCCTTATACAACAGAGTGTGATATACACAGAAGTCCACAACTGGCCAAGTTTTAAAGAATAAGAGATGATAGAGTTTGTATCCATGGATAGGACTTCTATATTAAACCCCACCCACCCACAGCTTAGGGACCATTGCAAAAGAAAGGGCAAAAAGATTGTAAGAGCCAGGGCTGGTTCATGAACATAGGAAGCAGAGGCTTTCTGGTCACTAGAAGCTTGCACATGTGAACTTGTGGCAAGTATGGCATCAAGCACAGAACCCTTGCCAACTCAATCAGACAAGAGCCAAGAATGGAGTAGGAGAAATGGGAGGTGGGCTGGCCCTAGACTGAGAGCCATTGGAGACTGATTACTACTGGGTAACAGAGAGTACGCCTCACTTACAATTTCTAGATAGACTAACTAGACTCTAGTGGATGAATTTGAACTGAAGGACATCTAGGTACAAATGCTTGCCTGTTTAGGCCTTAATATATCTGTCAGAATACATGAAGGTGGAGGGGATGAATGGAGGAGGGGGTCTAAATTTGATTAAGAACTGTTGTATGAAATGTACAAAGCCTCAATAAAAATTAAAAGAAATATACAAGAGGTAATTTGAACACAATCATCCATTGAATTCCATCACCTAAACTAATAAAAAAATTACATCATCTTCACATTGAAGTGATGTGTCCAAAAGACTTATTATCTGATATTGGCACCTTTTACCCATAATAACCTGAAACATTCACCTTTTATTCTGACAAAGTCAGCAATACCTACGACAGAACTCATTCTTCCACTAGTTCATTCATCTAGAAATATCCTATAGGGTTGTGAGCCATGATTTTCAAAGAGACAGCTTCTTGGCCAAAATACGGGTAACATGAGGTCTTTGTTATCCTCTCTACCATGTTAAGCAGCAGTGAGGTAAAATTTGATGCTCTCAGTTATGCCACATCACCACCCAGTAGACACAAAGGCACTTTTGAAATTCCAATGAAATCTGTGCTTCACTTCTTTGCTTTCTTTTTTTCATATTAAATTTTCATTAGGTTTGAATATTTACAGTGAATGTTTAGGCTTTAGACATGCAAAGCTTATGTAACATTTATAAGGTAAACTTTCAGAACCATGGAGTGGAATGTGGGCTAATTTTCTCAAAAAGACCAAGAAAAAAAAAAACAAACAAAAAGATAAAATGAGAAAAGATGACCACAGTTGCTGATGAGGATGTAGGGGAAGAAGAACTCATTTTTTATTAGAGAAAATATACACTAGTGTATGGCCCCTATAGAAATTAGTATGGAGGATTTTAAAAAGAAAAATAGACTACAATATGACACAGCTATACCACTGCTGAGCATATTCACATATATTGTCCATCCTACTACAGAATTGACTTACAGATCCATACTTGTCACTACTCTTTTTTTTTATTTATCTATTATTTTTATTTTATGTGTATGCATGTATTGCCTGCCTGTAGGTAAGTGCACCTGCATCACGCAATGCCCGTGGAGGTTAGAAGAGACTGTGGGAACTCCTGGGACTGTAGTTATGGACAGTTGTTAGCTGCCTTGTGGGTGCTGGTATTCGAACCTGGGTCTTCTGCAAGAGCAACCAGTGTTCTTAACCACTGAGCCATCTCTCCAGCCCCTTGTGACTACTCTTTTCCCAATAACAAGGAAATGAAATCAATCTAGATGAATATCAACAGATGATTGCATAAATAAAATGTGGCACATGTTCAATTTCATTTAAGTGTAAGAAATAAAATTATGAAAATCAAGAAAATGGATGGAACTGGAAAACATTAGGTGAGCTAACTCAGTCTCAGAAAGACAGATACTGTATGTTCTCTTTCATATGTAGATCATACCTTCTAATTATTAAAAATTTATCTAGGTGGGAATAACTATGCATAATACCAGGAGTCAAGAAATAGGCCCAAGAAACTGGGAGAAAAGGATGTGAAGAAATGGAGTAGGGAAGAAAACAGAACAATATGGAGATGAAATACTGGAAAAGAAATGATACAGAAGTTTTTTTCTTTTTGCTTTTGTAATAAACACCATCACCAAAAGCAACGTGAGGAGGAAAGGGTTTATTTCATCTTACACTTCCAGTTCACTGTCCATGACTGAGGGAACTCAAGGTAGGAACTCAAGAAGGAGGCAAGAGCCATGGAAGAAAACCTCTTATTTTCCTTGTCCATAGCCTCTGCTCAGAGAGCATTCTTAAAAAGCTTAGGACTCCTACTTTTTAAAGATGGAGGCACCTAGAGTGGGCTGTCTTTCCTACATCAATTATCAGTGAAGGAAATTCCCCACAAATATTCCTATAGGCCATTGAGAATTCCTCCTAATTCTGGGCTGTGTCAAATTGACAGCAGAAGCTAAATGGGAGAGCAGTGGGAGGAGGGTTAGCTAATATGAAATATTTATGAGAATTCCATATAGAAACGTGTAACCTAGAACATGGCACATATTCCTCTCTAACTTTTTGGGAATGCTCTGAGCAGTGTCAATTTTTGCACTAAAAACTGTCAACACCATCAGAAAAAGATGAAAGTGCAGTAGGTCCCATTAGAACAATATGTACTAGAAAAAGCTCTCAATTCTGGAGTTGTAAATGGCAAAGTGGAACATCTGTGGATGGAAGTACCCTGGAAAAGGACACACCTGCTTGAACACCATACACAGGCACATTCAAATTTCAGTGATTGTAGAGAGATTTGAATCAGGATCGAGGCCAAATTACAAATTACCGTGGACTCTCTTAGGCCCCTGAAAAACCATTGTTAGATTCTGTACGTGGTCTCTCTATATCCTTGTGACTTTCACATGAAACTACACACTTCAACCAAAATTTAAGAATGGCATCATCTAGCATCTTAGGTCTATCTATAGCATAAAGGTATTAAAGATACATGGTCAGCACCTGATGTTATCAGGGCCTGGAGGACTATAAAAGAGGGACAGGTATTACTGAGAAAACTAGGTATAAGAAAAGCAATATATAATGCCCTTTTCACTTGGCCAGATAGGGCTGTGTTTATCACAGATATAAAGGAAAGCTTAATTCAACTGGGACCTCGAGAATGGTATAGAGCTTTAATGGTTTTACTAAGCCCTTTAATGGGACAGGATCTTTGTAAAGTGAGGGAGGCTTTGGCAGATCTAAGTGATTCAAGCTAGAGTGTAAAATGTGTCTGTAGAATAACAGAGCAACCTACAAGAGATATAAAAATGACTGGACAGAAGAAATGGTCCTTTTGGGTTGCTCAAAGACAAATGTGGCAATATTTATGTTGAGCCCAAATTCCCAAAGAAAAAATTGATAGAAAACCAAATTCAGTAGTAAGGAGTTTCTGGGATGCTTTAAAACCTGAAGAACATGTGACAAAAGGCATCCAGAGAATAAAAATGATCCCAGGGGTGTTTAAGGATCCCCAAAGGTTAAATAGGGTACATTTCTCTCCTTAGAGAGGCTACGTTAGGGGTGGAGGCAGTTTTTCCCACCAGGGCCTCCCCCAGCAGCCAGGTATGGTCAATGGAGAGGCAGCAGATATGGCTACAGCCAGGAGGCAGACCCAGGGCCTACCTGACTCAGGGAACTAACAGGTGCAGCAGGGACAAGAGAGATTCTCAGCCTCCTTAACCCAGTGTAGGGTCAGGGAATTTGAGCTAACACCCATAAATGTATCAAGGATAAAAAGATACAAAGAGACTCCAGAATACAGAAAGACTATAGTGAAGAGCTTATCAAGTTAGTGTCTCTTACCCATGCTATGGTACCTAACAGAGATCAATGGAGAAAGCAATGAATACAAATGGTATGTTAGACCTTGTCTATGATTAATTTAATATATAATGTTAATCTTTAAGTGTTTTACAATTGTAAAAACCATTTGAAAGATATTAAATACATCTGAAGAAACAAAGCGAGCTATTGCTGTAAGATTCTTGGGAGTTTTATGGTTAGGTGAAATAAAAAGTTGGGCACAACTGTTAAGAAAAACTACAGTACCAGGGGTGGGCTGCCCCCCTATGAGTTGTTGGTTAGAGAGGTCCTAGAAGTCCCCAAATTAACAAGGCTATTGCCATTAATGTCCATTGTACACTAGAAAGGTCAGTAAGGCCATGTTGCTGAAGACACTGTATGATGTGAATGTGGGAGAAGAAGAGAAGGAGGTAAGACTAAGCTGAAAACTCCACGCCACTGGATGCATGGCTTTCATAATGCCAGAAGGTTGGGGGAAAAGGATTCCCTATGACTCTGCTCAAAAATGGACACCACATGCTGCACACTATTTACATGACAGGTAATACCTGCTAGCACAATAATGGCTCGACTAACATATATACAATTGACAAATTTCTAATTGGATAAGGCCCACTCCTAGGGGTGGAACACATATCTTGTGCTGTATACCAAGCCAACCCCCTGTGTCAGGGAATGTTATAGATCCAAGCGGAGAAGATGTTGCAAGTATACTGTTAAATGAATATGGTACACATACTGTGATATCTTCTAGGCATTTGAATTTACATCTGTGTTTATTTAGATGTGTCTACATCCTTCCATTTGTCTTTGTAATAGGGGAAATGCCAATGAGATAGATCAGTGGCCACATCTTGAAGACGAAAGATAGGGAGGCCCAAGAGGTTAATATTTTGCTGTGATACAAGAGAGATCACCCTGCATCTGTCACCCCCTCCAAGGCTCAGGGACCTTTCCAGAAGAGGTGGCAGAAAGTTCACAAGAGCCAGAGGAAAGAAAGGAGTGTAACCCGAAAGCTCCTCCGAAAAACTGGAGTTGATCCAGGGCAAACTTGGGTGGTGGGAAAAAGGAAAAAGGGGTGTAGCCACAGCCATATTGGCCACAGATGAATGTCCAGCAAGAGAAGATGGGGGCGGGAGATGAATAGAGCATGTATTTCAAATATGGAAAAGGAAAAGCCAATAATAATCCATGTTTTTGTAAGTCATCTCCTCCAAAATGTCGTAGAACCTATGAAAAATCCAAATGGGAGGCCATATGTCAGTTTGTCAGCTCTGCAGCCCCAAAGGGCATGGGCATGAGTCTCCCAAGAAGGGGGAGGGGAAATTTTAATGAAACAACAGTCAAGTTTATCCTCTTCCAGTTCTCCTGGCAAAGGGTGTAAAGTAGCAGGTTTAAGAGAGTTGCAGTGCATGAGGGAAACATTTGGAGTTTAAAGCAGAAGAAGCTCCTAAGAAGTTAGCCAACTCAAGGAATAGTGCTATGTGTGACAGGAATTTAGCAAAAGTTCTACAGAATGAGGCACATAAATGTGAGAGGAGAACCTAAAGTGACTTTTTCAGCTGATTTTAGTAGAGTTGCAGTGACCAAGGTGGCTCTCATTCAGGGAGGATGCCTTGTGGCTACTGGGTCTAATTGCTGATTGAAGTACCCCAGAGGCCTATGTCTTTTCCCCATGTTTCTGAGTCAGCATGCCTAGCACATTCTCTTCCTTTTCATGAATGAAAAAGAAGGGAAGTTTGTAGTTGAGGTGTCCTAGGGCAGGGTCTTGGTTTAAAATTCTTTAGGGTCTTAATTGCTGTCTTGTCCTCCAGGCCTATTTGTACAATACCTGGTTGTTCCCACTTGCTTTTTGTTTTGGGGGTAGGAAAATTCCTAATAGCAGAAGTATGGCCAAGATTTATGAGCAATCCTGAGGGAGTCACTATATGACCCACTAACCTCCTGCTGGTAAAGTTGCATTTTGTCTTTTGATACTATATGGCCCTTCTTAGCTAGTTTCTGTAATAGGCAGATGGTTTCTTGGTGTCTTACTTTTACTGATTTTTATTCTAATATTTTAATTTAGGCTTATTGTTAGGTCTGTTTTCTTAAAGAAATAAGTCTTTTATATGATTACTCCAGGAGGTCAAGAAAATAATATGTTCAGTTTTTTTCAGCCACAATTCCTTGCTCTCAATTGACCATTCATCAGAGGATCAGGCCATCTTCCATGAGGCAAAGCTGCCCTTCAAAGAGTTGGTGCTAAGTGATATTGTAGCAAGACTAGATGGAGGATTTCTTGCTTGGTGTTTCTGCAAGTATTCATTAAAGGTTCTTTCTTCTTCAATAATAAGGAATTCAAAACTTCACTATTAAAAACTTCTGTATCCCAGAAGATTTCACCTGTGATTATCTTGTTGTTTGTTTGTTTCAGGCATGACTGTCATTATCTGGAAAAATCAACTGATGAGAGTCAGATAATTAGTTTCCTCTGCTTAGCTGTAACAGTGAAATCTGAATAGCCAAAGAAGAACCAAAGAGTTTTCTTGTGATCAATATTTATTGCATACACTATGACAGAAGGGAAAATTCTTCAATGCATACATTCAACATATGTCCAATTGGAGATCATAATTATTTAGTTATTAAGAAGAGAACAGTATCAGGACATTAATGGATATGAGGTTGCTTTTTTTCTTTTTCTTTTTTTATTTTAATTATTTATTTAATAACCACATTACTAGAAGAAGTATTTTATCACAACAGTATTGACATAGTCAATGACAATTTCCAGAGATAAGATGCATCTCTTTCAAAATTTTTAGGTTCATAGTTGAATTAATACAGTTATACAATATTGTACTCACTATAAACCCTCTGTGACATAAAATTGACTAAGGTTTAAATCTTTAAAAAAGATCTCCACTTCATTATTAAAATACAATATTTCATACAGAAAAACTCATTTTTAATGTGACTAACGCATAGATATTTGCACATAGGTCTCTAATCTCTATATATCTGATTATTACTAGTCACACTCAGTTACTTTATGAGATTCTTGGCACCTGAGCTTGGATATAATGCCATCAGGTAGATTTCAATGGTAATGTTTCTCACATCTACTAATTAACAAGAAGCAAATTTTTATGCTTCTTCTTCAAATATAACTCATTATTAAAATTTATTGATTATTTCATATGTATATCATACAGAACATCTCAAACAGACATTTATCTATATACCCACATTCCCAAGTGGCACCCTCCCATGACCCCCCCTCCCGCTGGAGCCCATATACTTTGTCATCCCAATTACTGTCCATGGAGTTGTTGGCGCCCCAAGTTGTTCCCCAGTGCTTATCCATTCACTGAGTCTAGTCAGCCTATCTATAGGTCCTTGTTTTAGGAAGATCAACTCTTCCTAATCTAGCAGCAACCTGTTGCCAATATTTCTTTAGAAAATATTTGGATCTCCTGTTCATTTTCTGAGTTCTAGGCTGGGTTACTGTCTGGGAGTCTCTTGGACCAGCCTGGCCAGAAACTCAAAGGAAGGTATCTCCTGTCTGGCATTGTTTCTTGTTATGTAGCCTTTAGCTATACACATGGACTCTTAAATAATTATATTGATCCCTTTAATTTTTGGTTATAGATTCCTTTTGGGTGTTTAAGACCATAGAGTTGGTGCAGATAAACCAATTTATTTTTACTCTTAAGGTCGTTTGAAGATCTGTTCCTTGGGGGTCACATGGGATTAGGAGGAGCTCCTGGCTCATTTTCTCTATCAGTTCCATCTTTGTGAAGATAAGTCAAAGGTCCTGCTTGACTGTGGATGGCTTCACTTGGAAGCATGGACGAAATGCTTCCTCTGTGTTGACCCTCCTCTTTGTAGACAGGACACATTCAAGTCCATATGATGAGATCTCCATAATCTCCTTAATCAAGAGGACAGGTGAATCATCACAGTTACAGAAAATTTTGAGAGTGCTCCATAGTCCCCTGGAACTTAGTTAACCTTGGAGGGCAAGGAGCAAAACCTGTCCTTTAAGTACCTCTGACCAAATTAGCATAGGCCTCAAAACATGGCTATTAAGCATCCAAGGTTAGTTCCACCAGTCTGGTACTTGTAATTACCATGTGCTATTGTAGATAAAGTTTGGGCAAAGACCAAAGGTTCTCAGATAAACCGTGACTAGACATATATTATATTCCTTGAGCTAGTTGTATGTATAATTTGTCAATATGTTGTTGGACTAATATGATTCCCTCTGTTTTTTAAAAAAATTAGGAATTATTTATCTCTTGAATTGTCTAATCCTTCCACTATGGTTTCCCCATTTAAAGTGCCCCCATTTTCCCCATTTCACCCTTAATAATATCTTTCTCATATGGTCCTACTTCTCTTGAGCACCTTTGTTTCCTTTATCCTCTAGGTTCCTTGTATAACCCTGCCTCCCCCTCCCATTAAAATAACCCCATTTTATCCATATCTCCATTATTGAAGTTTGTTTCCTACTCTTCTCCTCTTTCAGATTTTTTCTTTTCTGTTACCTCTCTTGTTCCTTTTCATTATCCTGGTTCCTATAGTTATGTCTGGATACATACTCACTTATAAGGATTGATGTTAGGATCCACATATGAGGGAGAACATACTCTTTTGTTTTTCTGAGTCTGTGTTACTTCACTTAGTATAACAGTTTCTAGTTCCATTCATTTACCTGGAAATTTCATGATTTCATCTTTTTTTTTTAACCACTGATTAAAACTCTATTGTGTCAAGGAACCAAATTTTCATTATCCACTAGTCAGTTGAGGGACACTTAGGTTGCTACCATCTCTTAGCTATTGTGAAAAGTGCAGCAAGAAACATGAATGTATAACTGTCTCTGCAATAGGATGAGTTCCTTGGAGCAGTATAACTAGATTAATGGTAGGATCATTTGTAGTTCTTTAAGAGTTCTCCACACTGCTTTTCATAGGGGTTTGCAATCCCACCAGCAGTGGATGAGCATTCCCCTTTCCCCACATTGTCTACAACATTTGATATCATTTGTTCTCTTGATCATAGCCAGTGTGACTGGGGTAAAATGAAATCTTAAAATGGTTTCAATTTTCATTTCCCTAATTACTAGTGATGTTGAACACCTTTTAAGATGCTTCTTAGTCATCTTTATTTCATCTTTTGAGAACTCTCTGTTCAGCTCCTTAGTACACCTTTTAATCGGGTTACTTTCTTTCTTGATTCTTTGTTTTTTGAGTTCGTTATATATTCTGGATGTTAAACCTCTGTCAGATGTATTGCTGGTGAAGATTTTCTCCCATTCTGTGGGTTTTCTTATCACTTACTTGGTTGCTTCTTTTGATGTACAGAAGCTTTTTAGTCAGTGAGGTCCCATTTGTTGATTCTTGACCTTGTTTCCTGAGCAATTGATGCCCAGTTTAGAAAATCCTTTCCTACACCTATATATTGTAGGTTATTGCCAATGTTTTCTTCTAACAGCTTCAGAGTTTCAGGCTTAACATTGAGGTCTTTAATCCATTTGGAGTTGACTTTTGTGCAAGATGAAAGGGGTTTAGTTTCATTCTTCTACAGGTGGAGATGCAGTTTTGCCAGCAACATTTGATGAACATGCTGCCTTGCCTCGAGTGAATGTTCTTGGCCCCTTTGTCAAATATCAGGTGGTTGAAAATGCATGCACTCACACTTGGATCTTCAATTTTGTTCCATTGATCTACAGGTCTATTTTTGTTCTTGTTTTTATGACTATAACTCTGTAATACAATTTAAAATCTGGTATAGTAATCCCCCCAGAATTTCTCTTAGTGCTCAGGATTGCTTTAGCAATCCAAGATCTTTTGTGCTTCCATATGAATCTTAGGATGTTTTTTTCCAATTCTGTAAAGAATGTCATTGGGATTTTTATTGGCATTACACTGAATCTATAAATGGCTTTTTGTAGGATGGTCATTTTCGCAATATTAATTCTTCCAATGAGGTCCGTCCATCTTCTGATAATTTAATCTCTTCTTTTCCAGTTATTACTCCTTTAACTTCCTTCTCTTTTCTTATTGCTCTTCAAAGAGTTTCAAGCACTATGTTAAAAAGTAGTGGAGATAGCCGACTGCTTTGTCTGGTTCCTGATTTCAATGGGAATCCTTCCACATCTATTGATATGACCATGTGGTTCTTGTCCTTGAGTCCATTTATATGATTTATGATGTTTATTGGCATGCATATTGAAGCATTCCTGCATCCCTGGAATAAAGCCAACGTGATTGTAGTGGATTATATTTTGGATGTATATCTGTATCCGGTTATCAAGTATTTTGTTGAGAATTTTTGCATCTGTGTTATTAAGGATATGGGTCTGTAGTTTTCTTTTTAGGTGTTATTTTTACCTGGCTTTGGTACTATAGTGATGCTGGTTTCATAGAAAGAATTTTGAAGTGTTCCTTCCATTTCTATCTTTTTGATTAAATTAAGTAGTATTGGACGCATCTCTTCTTTAAATGTCTGGTAGAATTCTGCTGTAAAACCAACTGGTCCTGGGGTTTTTTGTCAGGAGGTTTTGTATTACTGTTTCAATTTCCTTATGTGTTAAGGGTCTGTTTAAGGTGTTGATCTCTTCCTGTTTTCTTTTTTGTGAGTCCCATGATTTTAAATACCCATCAATTTCTTTTACATTTTCAAATTTAGTAGTGTATAGAGTTTTAAACTATTCCCTTATAATGTTCTGCATCTTTATGGTGTTTGATGTGATGTTTTCTTTTTCATCTCTGATTGTGTTGCTTTGGAGGTGTTCTTTCTTTCTTTTGGTTAACTGGGCTAAGTGTTTGTCAATCTTATTTATCTTTTCAAAGAACCAGCTCTTTTATTTGTTGATTCCTTGTGTTATTTCCTTTGTTCCTATTTCATTATTTTCTGCTCTGATTTTTGTTGTTTCTTCTTGCCTGTTGTCTACTGAGCAATTTGTTGTTGCTTTTCAAGTGTCTTGAGCTGCAATGTTATTTATTTGTGTTCTTTCTGATTTTTTTAAATGTGGGCATGTAGAGCTACAAACTTTCCTCCTAAGGACTGCTTTCAAAGTGTCCCAGAGGTTTTGTTGTGTTGTATTGTTCTCTTCATTTGGTTCCAGGAATACTTTTATTTCTTTCTTAATTTCTCCTTTGACTCATTCATCATTCAGGAGTGTGTTGTTTATTCCATTTGTTCATGTAGTTACTAAAGTTTCTTCCAGTGTCGATGTTAAGCTTTATTGCACTGCGGTCTGATAGAACACATGGAATTATTTCAATTTTTTTGTATTTGTTGAGGTTTTTTTTTGTGCCCCAGTATGTGTTCTATTTTTAAGAAACTTCCATGGAGCACTGAATAGAAAGTATATTCTTTGGTGCTTGGGTGGAATATTTGGTAGATGTCTTTTAGGTCCATTTGATGTATGGCATTGTTTAATTTGCATGTATCTCTGTTTATTCTCTATCCTGTTGACCTGTCTAATAGAGACAATGGGGTATTGAAGTCCCCTACTATTATGAGTTGGGGGTCAATCTGGTTTTTAAGTCTTGTGACCTGTTTTTATGAAGTTGGGTGCACCAGAGTTTGGTGCATAAATGTTCATGATTGTAGTATCTTCTTGGTCAGTTGTTCCTTTGATCAGAATGAAGTGGTCCTCTTTATCTCTTATGATTAGTTTTAGTTTAAAGTCTATTTTGTTAGATATTAGAATTGCAACTCCTGCTATTTTTTCTTAGTATCATTTGATTGGTACCAATTGGTAATTTTTTCCATCCCTTCACTTTAAGGTAGTGCCTGTCTTTAAAAGTGTAATGGCCTTCTTGCAAAAAACAGAAAGGTGAGTTTTGTTTCTCAATCCATTCCACTATCCTGTGTGTTTTTTCACTGGAGAATTCAGTTCATTGATATTTAAAGTTACTAATGAAAGATGTTTGATGATTCCTATCATTTTGATTTTTGTTTGCATTCTTGGTCTAATTGTGCATTTCCACAGTTATAAATTATTTAGTTTTTTTTCTGTTACCCCTTGGGTATAGTCATTTCTTTCTTTCTTTAACTTTTTGTATTGCTTCAAGAATTCTCTGAAGGACTGGTTTGGTGGACGTGAATTCTTTCAGCCTATTTATGTCATGGAAGATTTTTCTTTCCCCTTCAACTATAACAGACATTTTGGCTGGGTAAAGTATTCTGGGTTGGCATCTGTGGTCATTAAAATTGGGAAAACTTTGGTCCAGGATCTTCTTTAACTGAAAAGTCAGTTTGTAATTCTGATTTTCTTTATATGTGACTTGTTTCTCTTTTGCAGCTTCAGTATTCTCTCTTTCTTCTGTACAGTTATTATTTTTACTATGATTTGCCTTGCAAAGTTTCTTTTCTGGTCCTGTCTATTTGATGTTCAATGTACTTCTTGATTTGTATGGGTATGTCTTTTTAAATTTTGGGAAATTTTATTCTACAGTCTTGTTCCATAGCCTTATCCTGAGGTTCTTCTTCCTCTACGCCTACAATGCACAAATTTGGTCTTCTTATTGTGTCACACATTTCCTGCATATTACATTCCTGAGTTTTCTTAAATTTTTCATAATCTTTGCTTGTGTGGTGTAGTTCATCAAATTTTTCTTCCACTCTTGATATTCTGTTTTCCATTTCATTCATTTTATTGGTGAAGTTTTCTCCTCTCATTTCTAATTGATTTATTGAGTGTTTCACTTCCTTCTTCATGTCAGCCTGATTATTCTTCAATATTTCTAACTCTTTTCCGAATTCATTAAGAAGTTTATCCCTATCCTCCCACAGTTCTTTGGTTTGTTTTTGTGTTCTTTAAATTAATGAAACTCTTATCATATTTATAATTGTTCTTTTGAATTCCATGTCATGTGTCATGTTTTGGGAGTTCTCATTATACTCCTCTACAGTATTGTTGGTACTTTGTGGGGACATATTTTTTGGGGCTTTTCATGTTATTATTTTTTTAGCTGTAACTTTGGCATGTGGACTTCTTTTGTAATTTCTGATTCTTGTGTGAGACTCAAGCCTTCTTTTGTTGAGTTCAGGTCTGTTTCTGTTTGTGCACTTTATGCACCTTTGTTATTTATTTGTTGGGTATGAAAAGCTGGATGGTCTGGGCTTCAGGTTCTCTCTTTTGATTTTATATTGGAGGGACAAGATGGCTTTAATCATGCTGCTCAGCAATTTCCAGCTAAGCCCAACTCCTGTGAGGATCAGACCGTTCCAGTCTCTTCCTAAAGTGTGGATCCCTCTAGTCCGAGGGCACAGTACAATTTGGGGGTGGGGCTTGGTAAATAGAGGTAGGATTCAGGACTCTCAGGCAGTCAGGGAATGTGGCTGGTCTCAGGAATCCAGGACAGCAGGTAAGGAGGCTCGTCTCAGGAACCCCAGGCAGTTTGGGGGTGGTTCACCCAGGGATAAAGGCTGGTCTCAGGCGTGCAAAGGCGAGGTGCAGAAGGGGCAGGCTTTGAGGGTTCCAAGGGACTATACCAAAGAATTGGGTTGGTCTGGGTGCAAAGGATAAGGAGGCATTGGGGAGTCTGGGCCAAGAGGGCAGTTCAGAGGTCCAGGCATCAAGAGCAGAGATTGGCCAGTACCCATGGTAGAGGGAGCTTAACTTCAAATTTTTTAAAAGAATGAAAATGACATAAATATAAACATACAATGGAAATTTATTTAGCTATAAAGAATGTGATTATTACATTTAAAGGAAAATGAATGAACTGGAAATCATGTTAAGTGAAATAAGCCAGACTTAGAAAGGTAAATACCATGTAGTAGTGGTTATTTGAGA
>NW_008355784.1:894130-895336 GCF_000622305.1 Nannospalax galili | reverse complement strand
ATATAACATTAAAACAAGAAAAAGGTTTTAAGTTCAATACTGTACAATTGTTCTATTTATAACACAGAGGAAGGAGTCCAAACATAGGAAAAATGCAAAACTGGCAATTAAGAACATTCTTCTCCTCACAAAGAGAATCAGTAGAAAGTGTATTGTAGAGAGCCAGTACCATGACAGCAAATGGCCTTACTAGCTTCCACAAAGGCAGTAACACTGAAAAAGGAAAGAAACAGTGAAAACAAAGACAATATTGAGATAATCAGCATTAACCAAAGAACTAGTAAGAGAGAACCTGGAATGAACCATTCATAAATGGACCCAACAAAAGTGGAATTTGTTGGATAGAGATCAGATGACTAGGCTAATATGAATTATGCTGCAAGTAAGGAATTTGGAAAAGAAAATGACTTAGTGATAGAATTCAAGAATTTGGAAAAGAGCAAACCAAACTCAAACCCAACCGACAAGAAGAAATAATAAAAATCAGACCAGAAGTCAATGAAACACAGAAAAGAAAGTACAAAAAAGCAATGACTCTAGGAGCTGGTCCTTTGAAAATATAAAAAAACACAAAAAAACCAACCAAACAAACAAAGACAGACCCTTAGCTCAGCTAACCAAAAGAAAAAAGAGGAAATCCAAATCAACAACTCAGAGATGAAAGGGGAAATATCACAACAGACAGCAAAAAGATACACAACTTTATAAGGGAGTATATTATTATTATTATTATTATTAATTATTGGTCTTTTTGAGACAGGGTCTTCCTGTAGCCCCAGCTGGCCTGGAACTCACTATGTAGACTAGGCTTTGAACTCACAGAGATCTGCCTGCCTTTGCCTCCCATGCTGGGATTAAAGGAGTATGCTACCACGCCCATAAGGGAGTGCTTTAAAAACTTATATTCTGTTAAATTTCAATATTGAATATATCCACCAAAATTAAACCAAGAAGAGATCAACAGTTTAAACAGAACCATAACAAGCAAAGAAATCTAAACAGAACTAAACTTGAAGGCCCGAGTATCACACAAGAGGCAGAAACTACAAAAGAAATTCACATGTCAAAATCACAGAGAAAAAATAACAACATGAAAAACCAAAATAACATATCCCCACCAAATACCAATAATCCTCTAGAGGAGCACAATGAGAATCCCCTAGAGACAATGCAGGACATGGAACTCAAAAGAACAATGATGAATAT
>NW_008355784.1:869664-890126 GCF_000622305.1 Nannospalax galili | reverse complement strand
TATGTCCCTCTGACCAAATTAGTATAGGCCTCAAAGTATGTCTGTTAAACATCCAAGAAGGTTAGTTCCACCAGTCTCGTACTTTTAATTTCTATGTGTCATGTATATAAATCTTGGGCAAAGACCAATTAGTCTCAGATAAACCTTACCTAGACGTATATTTCTTGATCTGCTATGTATAATTTGTCAGTAGGTTGTAGGAGTAATATGGTTCCCTCTGGTTTTCGTGACTAGCTAGGCATTGTTTCTCTCTTGTATCATCTCCCCCCTCTATCATGGTTTTCCCACTTAAGGTGCCTGCACTTCCCCCCCTTTCTTCCTTACTAATACCCTTGCTCCCATGATCCTACCTCTGTTGAACTGTATCCCCTAGGTTCCTCATATCCCCTTCCCTCCCTCTACAATAGGACCCAGTTATACCATGCCTTGGCATATAGCCAAAGAAATCATCCTTTGTCAGAGATGCTTGTGCAGCCATATTTGTTGCTGCTCTTTTCACAATAGCTAAGAGATGGAAAGAACCTAAATGTCCCTCAACCAATGAATCGATAGTGAAAATGTGGTACATTTACACAGTGTAGTTCTACTCAATAATTTTTAAAGATTATGAATTTTGCAAGTAAATGGATGGAACTAGAAAATTTTAAACAAAGTGAAATAACACAGACTCAGAAAAAATAAGCCAAGTATGTTTGCTCTCATTTGTGGATCTTAGTTCCAAATTCTTATGTGTCAGTATGTATTACAATGTAACCACAGAAGTCAGAAAAATGAAAACCAACCAGTGAAGGAGTTCAAGAGAAAGGGATAGTAGGAGACAGATGCTATGAAGGGGAAAAGAAGGGAAATGGAGGTATTTAACTGGGAAGGGCGGAGGAAGAATTATACAAGGGACCATAGGAGCAAATGAGAAGAAGAAGCTTGAGAGAGGGGGATAATAGGAGACAGGTATTGTCAAGGGGGAAATGGAGAAATAGGGGTACATTTGTTAGGGAAGGAGGAGGGCTAAAGAGAAGGGATATGAATAATGCTTAGGTGGCATGAAAATTCAGAAGGAAATGTATTAGTTCAAAATCCTACTAAAACTAAACACATGCAAATATATAAAACTGAAGGCTATATAACAAGACACACAGTGCTGGACAAGGAGGAACCTCCCTTTGAAATGCTGATCAGGGTCTTCCAAGAGACTTCTCTAATAATACGGGCTAATGCCATAGTCCTTGACTGCCTCCCAGGACTTGAAGTTGTGACCCTATTGCTGAAGACAAGGACACAGGACTTGGAACAATCGAGCTGGAGCTGACCTGGAAGCCTCCTCCCTGATGGTGAGCTCTCATATTAGAGGATATTATGCAAGCTGATAAAGAAGAAAAAAATCAGTCAAAGCTATAACAAGCTGTAAAGCCTAATAAGCATAAAATGCCTGACACAGTAAACTATATTGTTGCAGTAGCGATACTTTCATCTTGGGGGTAATCAAATTGGATTTAAGGCCTGCTCAGTGGACGTGAACTCATGCGTGGTACTGTAAATATAGCCAAATATACATGGTTGGGAACTTTCTTATTTGAACTTACAGTAATGGTGACAGCATGCATAACACCCATGCAAAATTAAACCAGACAGAAACCCTGCATAGATGTGGGGAAATGGATAAGAAACACCAACCTTGGCTGAGGATCTTTTAAAAGCAAGAGAGTTTTTCTTCTTTAAATGAGTAATGCTATGTAGGTTAACCAGGCTCTAGTAGATGAACTCACACTGAAGGGCATCTGGGGGCACAAACTTGACTTGATAGGTCTTATCATATATGGCAGATATATGAAATCCTTTGGAGTGGGCTCTAGGGTGCAGATAGGGAAGGGAGTCTAAATGCAATTAAGACGTGTTGTATGAAATGCACAAAAATTCTATAAAAAAAGAAAAAAACGTGAAATTTAAATTTTTCCTGCCAAAAGAGTTCCTACCCATATGTCTTTACTAATGGCTTTTTTTTCCAATCTTCACAAAAATTTAAAAAAATACAAACTGTCCCACATTCTGAACAATAAAAATCATTGAACTTAAAAAAAGAGAGAGAGATCTCACTATGGAATACTGGCTGTCTTGGAACTACCTATAAAGGAATAAAGAACAGACTGGCCTTGAACTCACTGAGATTTCTTCCTCTGTCTTACAAGTGCTGAGGTTAAAGACACACATTTACAACAACAAATTTGCAACTCATTTCAAGAAGTTAAACCCCTTTTAATAGCAATAATTGACAAAGATATTGAAAGAATTAAACAACTGTAGATATAAAATCCTAGTGAAATATTGTCAAACTCAGTTCACATATATACATTCTAAACAAGTCACAGAAATATGATTTTTTCTGTTGTTTGAATAGCAGTCAATGCAATAAAACATTTTCATAGAATAAAAAAACACTTTGTAACTTTCAAAAACAGAAATTTTGCCTAATGAATGGTAAAACTTGAGTGGCTAATACTATTGATGTCAGCTCACTATTGATACAACAAAAATTTCATTTATTTTATGGTTATTCTTAAACTATGATTTAGTCTATAGGAACTCAGATTTCATAAAGAAATATAACCAAGGGACTCCTGGAGAGACAGTAATTTCAAGTTTCTGATTTCTTGGTCTTTTTTCCAAATGGATGAGAAAACATCTTGAAGACTCACAGAATGTTCTGATATGACCTGTTATGGAAAATGTAAAACATAATTTTATATAAGACATACACATACAGATTAATAGTAGCATTATTTTCAATAGGAAATGTAAATAGCCTTAGTGCTCCTGAATGGGTAAATGGTCAAGCAAAATGCAATACATTGTTCTTCTCATGAAGGAAGGAAATTCTGACATATGATGCAACATAATCAAAAGTTGAGTACTTATGCTAAGTGGAAAAATCAGTCACAGAATGATCAATATATGATTTCAATTATGTGAAGCACATATAGAGTCAAATCCACAGAACAAAAAATAGAATAGTCACAACTACAGAGGAAAGTTTCCATTTTTTACATTTTTATTTATTATTTTTATTTCATGTGTGTGAGTGCATTCACTACATGTAAGTGCTCATGTGTTATACCCATGGAGGTCAGAAGAGGGCAATAAAGCCCCTAGAATTGGGGTGCTGGAAACCAATCCTGGGTCTTCTGCAACAGCAGCCAGTGATCTTAAGCACTCATCCTCTCTCCTGCCCCTAAAAGTTTCCATTTTCCCAGATGACAAGTGTTCTGGAGATAATGGTTGTAACAAAAGGAATGTATTTAACACACATAAAAATGCTAGAAATTTTTGCCCTGTCTATTTAATCATCATTCTTTACATTAAATATGCATGTGAGATGGGCATTGGGAAGAATGTTCTGGTGGAAGAGTGGAGACTAACTACTAGTGGAGTGGGTGAATGAAGAGAAAAGGGACAGAGAAAAAACTCACCATCGCCTCAAAACCCACAATGCAAGGCACAGCAAAAAGACCAAGCAAGGTCCTGTAATTGCCAAAATGATCAAGCCAACATAGTTGGGTTTTCCTGCTTATTGGGAAAGAGGAAGTAGGATGTCACTTCAGAGTCTATGCACAACAGTCCTTGGCCTTACTCTACCATCTATGTGTCCTTTATTTCATAAGGGTTCTTTCCACTCATAACTTCTTTTTCCCTTTTTGTTCTTTCCCTGGTTTTTCTCTCCTTATTTCTCCCTTTCTTGGCATTCTTTCCTTAATCCTCCCCTCTGTGCTTGAGGTCCAATTTCTCCACTTTCTATCATCCTGGGCCCCAGTTCTTTCTCACCCCAGTAGAGAATGATGTCCTGCTCTCCTAGACTGCTGTGCTTCACCCGGCAGGCCAGACCAACTGCCTTTGCAGCCTCCACATCCAGGGTTGCTTGGAGATACCATGTTCCATCAGTGTTGGGCAGGATGTGACCTATCTGAGTGCTCTGCTGTTCCTGGCCACCCTGCATCCACATCACCAACACTGGCTTTGGGTAGAAGCCAGAAACATGGCACACTAGCTGTAGATGACCAGGCCCAGGACTGGAGCCACTGGACAGCCAGACCTCAGGTTTTACTATGGAAGGAAGAGACAGGGAATGTGTCAGGTAGAAGTCTAATTCAAGCTCCAAAAACCCCAGTTGAGGCATTAACTCATCTACTTCATTAGGAAAAAAGAAGTTACTGATGGAAACCATCTACTCATAAATTTAAAGGAGATTATCAAAAGTGAAACAGAGTACGACTAACCTCGCCTCTGCAGATCTGCCTTCCCTGCTTCAAGGATGCCAAAGAGATATTGGGGACAGGTTTCTAAGAGGAGCTTCTTCACAATACCACAGATGCCTTTGTACTGAGTAACTAATGTGCAGAACTTCTGTGCCCTTGATCCACCTTCTGGAGCAGGTACACACGAATGATTTTTGATGCTCAGGAAATCCTGTCCTCCTAAAGCTCCCCTCAAGAAGCTTGCAGTGGAACCCGTGGAAAGCAGCTCACAGCCTGCAATGCCCTGGATCTCAAAAGGGTCTATCAAGGAGGAAAACCGAAAAGTTATTAAACAGGAAACAAAAATGAAAATTAATGTGGGAAAGCCAGGAATCTTGTCTTTATGGTTGTGAGCCTAAGTCGTTAACAGCTGTACCAACTCCCCAGCCTAAAAGTCAGGAATCTTGAATTTTAATGAAGATTAAAGTCTGGAATTTGACAAGATGATCAAAATGACTACAACATTTCAAAGCTTTCAGAAAGGAGAGCACTGGAGAGAAACAGGCATGCCATTGGTGGTAAGGCCCTGTTTAAGTGTCTGGTGGGTGAGAAAAATGAGTAAAGTATGAGGAGTAGCATGATGCAGTCACAAGTGAATCATTCCAGTGGGAACTAGTAGATTACTTGGAGAGGAGTGCATGATACAAGAAGTCTCATGAGATGGATAAGAGGATAAAGCCATCTTTAAACCACCCAGGCACAGGATAGGAACAGGAAGACTAAATTTCACACAAAACAAGCCACAGACCTTTCCCAAGGCATTTATCAGAGACAATGTAGAAGCAGCAAGAATCTGGAATTCTTTGTGAAAATATGGATTCAAAGATGGACTGTTCTTGATAAGTGTATACAAGTAGTTGGGTAGAACAGAGAGGAAGGACTAGGATCAGCAAAGGCAGTACCTTGAAACAAGACTGGAAACAAGTCCTTAAAAATTCCACCCTACACCCCCAATCTAAAGAAAAACTTACATTCCAGCTGAAAATCTGTGACACGTTCCTGTACTTCCCTAATGAGTCCAAAGAAGTAGAGTCGGAATATCTCCTGCAACTCTGCAATCTCTGCATCACTAAAGTTTCCTTTAGACCAGGGCTTCAGGAATACAGCAGTGCCTGAGGCACTATCCCAGCCAAGAATCTGTAAATCATCCAACCAACCAGATCCTTGATTTTGTGCCCAAGTGCTATTGACAAAGGATGAGGTCTGTATAACGTGGAAAACAGTCGGCCCCTGCAAGGCTGTGGAGAAAATGAAGAAAGATGCTGAAGAGATAGAAGAAGGAGGGTTAAAGAAAACATAGAACCCAAAGTCTACAGATTAAGGCCTGACATACTTGAGAGCCTGAAGGCCTCACTCCCCAGGTCCAATCTGTATAATGGTGGAAGAAGGCAGGATGCCTCAGAACCTTAAAGATCAAATGCACCTAGTAAGTTCAACCTGCCTTTCTCTAGACCCCCTTCATCACTACGAGGAACTCCTAGAGTTAATCTTACCATCCTGATTTTCACCAGCTTGCAACAGACCAACAAGTAGAGCAAGTGGCAGATGCAGCATTTCACACACAATGGGGCAGCTTCTGACACACTCAGAGCTGTTTGAACTGTACTTTGAGTAACGGTTTCTCTCAGTACTCTGTAGTGACTTCCTCTCTTGAAAATGACAAATCTCTTCCTCTTTCTAATTGAAAATTAGAGAATGAAACATTCCTTGCTCAGCCCTGAGACTCCCACTCTAACTCTCATTTCCCTCCAGACCTAACATGTCATCTAAATCTTACTTTTCTTGCTCCTAGATTCTCTACATATCCTTCACTTCTTTAGAGAGAGCATAATTGCACCAGTGTGACTATGAAATGTCACATGACCTCTATGTGCCTTTATTTACACATCTATAATACAAAAGTTAATACTAGATAATCTTTTCTCTAAAGTCAGGCAATTTCCCAGGACCTTGGCAAGAAGAGATGTAAATAATTGAACCAGGGCACTGAAAATATGCATAAAGTATCTTTTTTTCTTTCCTTTCTTTAATGATTTACCAAATAGAACATAAAAAAGTGACCAGTGAGTTTGAAATATTTTCGTTCCAGAAAAGAGTCATTAATACCTATAATGACAATATCATTGGAACAGCACTCCAGAGGCAGAGTCAGTCAATCTCTGTCAGATTGAGGTTTGTTTGGTCGACATAGCCAGTTTTGGGCCAGCTGGGGCTATAGGGAGGCCCTGTCTCAAAAAAAAAACAAAACAAAAAACAAACAAAACAAAACAAAACAAAAACAAAAAAGCCAAACCAAACAAAACAGACAAATAAGCAAAATACCCATAGTTAAGTGTTTTATAACATACAGAATCTCCATATTTAAATAAAGCCTTAAGAATTACGAGAATAGGGTGGTATGTTGTTGCTATACTTTTTCTCTTCCAACTTTATGTACTTAAGTGCTTAAGCGGTTTGGTGGATGATTTTACCTAGGTCTATGTTGCTCTGTGTTCCCTAACTCTCAACCAGATCATGGAAAGCAAATAATGTGCAAGAAATATTTAAGAAAGAAGATAAGAACAAAAGAGATGGTCAACAAAGAAAGTATTTAGGACAAGTGCACCAGAAGGCTCAAGGAATTGCAATCTTGTGCCATCTCTGCCAGATTCATATTCTTATTCTATTTGTTGACTTTGTGTGTTTCATTTTTGAGAAATTTTTTTCAGATCATGATCACATTTTAAAATTATCGATTCTGCTTTTTATTTTTTATCAACATTTATTCAACTGAATAATTAGCTATGATATTTGCTATTCACTAGCTAGTTTCCCCTTGTTTTATTGAGTGTTTTCTTTATTATGCAGAAACTTCCTAGTAAGGTAAAATTCCCTTTGTCTATTAATAGTTTGCTTTTTACCCCCAACCAAGAGTAGTAGCAAGATTTCCAAGCCAATGGTCAAAAAGATGTCTCTGATTGAACTCAGTGAGAAATAAAATAAAACAGAAAAAAATGAATGTGGGTAAGAGATTTGTAGGGAAGAGTGGGAGTTTACAGGGATGGAGATAAGAGAGGGTTAGTGATGAGAGTAATCAGAATGTATTGTATCTATGTGCCTAGGATCCACTGTTCATTACCTTTTATTAGTTTCCTGATGCCTATGGATTTTTTTCAATTGAATGCAAAATTATCATTAATAATAAAAACTACTAATTAATAAAAAAGATAAAAGTAGTTTTAGTTTGGTTGCTTTTCCTTTTGGGGTCCTATACAAAACATAAGAAATAAAAATCATAACCAGGAATGTAGTATATCATAGTTCCTCCATTTTTTTGGTTAGAATATTTCTGAAAAGCTATGCTTTCCTTAATATTTATCTACCTTGAGTTGACTAGTGTGTTCTTCTTCATTTTTCTTTATTTATTGGTTTTCAAGAGAATGAATGGTTTATATTGGCATTATCCATATGACCAATGATTTATTTGCATAAATTTACTCATGATTTCAAATTTTGAAAAAATATTTAATATGCAAAACTATCTCATCAGTAACAGTGGGATTCTCTAAAAGGCACTTCAACTCGTTATGCTTTAAACTTATGTAGTCATTCCCCTATATATCTCATCTGTTCAAATGGAATTGTCTGACATATTATCCTGGGCCCTAGGATAGGCTTATTTTCTATGTCATTAATGAAAGAAAAGCCAACCAAAGTATCATCTGGGGAATGTAATTATACTTTTGTTTCAAGCTGACAATGCTATGGTTTTACTTGCCTAGCTTGCATATAAAACCCCCTGGATCTTTATAAATCCAATTATAAGCAGCCACATCACAGTCTAAGAATAAAAGTGTAAACATTACCTCTAGGACTGACTATTAAAATTGTGAAGATCTGTTTTGGTCCCTATCGTCTATTATGGTAGAATTGAAGATTTAAATTGCTGTGCTTTATATTCATTTCATATATTACCTGTCTCTGGTGATTGTCCTGTGAAGTTAACATTTGGCTTCCAATTTTAAGGAATTAATTTTTAAAGATTTTTAAAAATTTATGTATTTGTGTGTTTGTGCATGTATACTGTGTGTACAGGGGACCTTGAGTTCACCAGAGGGCATTGGATCTTCTAGAGCTGGAGTTACATGCAGTTGTGAGCCCTCTGACATGGGTGCTGGGGACAAAATTTCAGTCCCCTGCAAAAACAGCAAGTATTGTTAATTTTTAGGACATCGCTCCATTCCCATCACATTCTTTAGTATTTATTTTTACTGAATGCATATATGGTGACTGATCATCACTGTCAACTCAGTGGAATTACAGTCACCCAGGAAAAAGACCTCTAGGCACTTCTGAGAGAATATTTCGAAAGAATTTTAAGTGAGATTGGAAGACCAATCTCGAATGCACATTAGGCATCCCAGACTGAATAAAAAGGAGAAAAGAAGTAGAGGATAATCATTCATCTCTCTCTGCTTCCTGCTTGTGCATCCCATGTGACTATCACCTCAGAGCCCTGTCACTGCAGCTATTGTGCCTTACCTGGTGTGATGGGCTGCATCCTTAAGCCCAATACAAATCTTTATTTCCTTCATTTACTCTTGTTATGTTTCATCACAGCAAAGGAAAATTTGGAGGATTCTGAAAGTATTTGGATTTGTGGGCTGGAGCAGTCCTAGAATCTCTGTGAGCATATTTTTTTAAAGTTTTTAATTGAATTTTTCAAATTCACAAAATATGTTTTGATCATATTTATACCTCTCCCCTATTTACAACCTTTTATACCATTCATTGCTCAAGTAAAATAAACATACACACACACACACACACACACACACACACACACACACACACATGCCTATATGGTCAGACTTGTGTTCCGAAGTATCTTTAGGTATAAATCTATCCACTGGAGCCCGGTTAATCTACTCAGAGTCATATGCTTAAAGATGACCGACTCTCCCCCTCTTTAGCAGTTATTGGTTGCCAATAATTTCTCAGCTAGAATTGCAGTTTCTTATCTACTTCCCAAATTCTAAGCTGGGAATTTGTTAGCTTGAGCTTGGCCTATAACTCATGTATGCAATGCTTTCAACAATAGGGTTTTAGTTTCAAGTTCTGTTGGGTAACCAAGAGTAGAAGCAATGGCTAGTATTGTTTAAGGGTCTATGGGACCTCAGGCTAACAGCTTCAAAACAGGGAGCCCATTTGTGGAATTAGGCTTATTTTTAAGTCTATGTTGTCTAGGAGGTCTGATGTCTCCTTCATATGGAGTGACTCTTTTAATATATTTTAAGACAATATATGTACATACTTTAACATATTTCTATAGTGGTAGATTTCCAAATGATATTTTCTAAAGTCCCCTTACCCCATTCTTCTCCCTGACCTTTCATTCCCAACTCCATTTAACCCTTTCTACTTCATTATTCCCCCTTTCCAATTTATATCAAGGTAATTTCTCTCCCTATACATGAAGGATCCACTGTTCATTACCTTTTACTAGTTTCCTGATGCCTATGGATTTTTTTTCAATTGAAACATGCTATCCCAAGGAAACTAGGATATGGTGGAATTACAGAAATTTACCAAAATATTGAAGAACTAATACAAATACTCTTCAGATTATTCTGTAAAATAGAAAGCAAAGGAACAGTCCCAAAATCTTTCTATAAATCCAATATTGCTCTGGTACCAAAACCAGGAAAAGACCCAATAAAAATACCTATAGGCCAACTTCTCTAATGAACACAAAAATTATTAAGAAAATATTCACAAATTGAATGCAAGAGCACATCAAAAAGACTATCCACCACAGTCAATTTTACTTCATCCCAAAGTTTGTTCAACATCATAAAAGAGTAAATGTAAACAGATTCAAGGACAGAAACCAAATGTTCATCTCATTAGATACAGAAAAAGCCTTTGGCAAAAGTAAACATTCATTTATAATAAAAGTCTTGGAGAATCTAGGGATACAGGGAACTTATCGAAACATAATAAAGGAAATACACAACAAGTATACAGACAATATCAGACTAAACAGAAAAATTCAAGGCATTTTCACTGAAATCAGTAATAAGACAAGTATGTCCAATCTCTTCATTCTTTTTCAACACAGTACTTAAAGTCTTAGCTAGAGCAATAAAATAAATGAAGGAGATAAATGGGAAACTAATTGGAAAGAAAGAAGTCAAATTATCCTTATTTGAATGCTATGATTCAGTCCACAAAAATACTTAAAACTCCACCAGAAAAACTCCTTCAACTGATAAACACATTCATCAAAGGAGCAATATATAAAATTAACAAAAAAAGTCAGTGGCCTTCCTCTATACAAAAACAAACATCTATACAAAAACAAATGTTGAGTAAGAAATAAGGGAAACAGTCCCATTCATTCACAATAGCTTCAAAAAACATCAAATATCTTGGACTAAACCTAACTAAGGAAGTAGAGGACTTGCAAAATAAAAACTTGAAAATGAGGAAGAAAGAAAGTAAACACCAGAATATAGAAAGACCTCCTGTGCCCATGGATCTCTAGGATTAATATTGTGAAAATGGTCATCCCACAAAAATCAGGCTACAAATTCAGTGTACTATTCATTAAAATTCCAACACAATTCTTCACAGAAATCTAAAAATAATCTTAAATTTCATATAGAATCTCAAGAAACCCAGGAGAGTCAAAACAATTCTGAAGGATGCTGACTGTCAGTTTGAAGCACAATCTGTTCTTCCAAGCCCCGGGCCATACCTACACTGATAAAGAATTTGATGAGCTATGTTTTGAATTTGGACTGGAACTTGATGAAATTACTTCTGGGAAGGAAATTATGAGTAAGGAACAAGGTAACATCAAGGAAGGGGGGCCTCCGATGTTTTTTTACAAGACCAATGTCCCTGCCAATAGACATGATCTCCTGTGTATGGAAAGATTGGTTTGGAAACTTCATGTCTTCAAAGAAAGAATAAAAGCTCCAGTATATGAACAAGTAATGCCTAAGGGAGAAAGCCAAAACTTGATTATCACAGAAGAGACAGCTAACATACTCCCTTTTGTTGTAGCAGCAGTTCTCCAGAATATAAAGTTTACAAAGGACTAATATAACAGCTTCATTGAACTTCAAGAGAAATTACATCAGAATATTTGCAGAAAAAAAGAATATTGGTGGCTATTGGCACCCATGACCTGGATACTAATCAGGCCCATTTACTTACACTCTAAAGCATCCATTGGATATCAAATTCAGGCCTCTGAATAAGACTAAGGAATATACAGCTTGTGAACCAATGAACATATACAAGAGTGATAACCAACTTAAACATTATTTACATATCATTGAAAATAAAACCCTGGTCCCCAGAATATGTGATAGCAATGGTGTTGTCTTTTCATTGCTTCCAATCATAAATGAGAATCATTCAAAAATAAAAGTAAGTACTAGAAATGTATTTATTGTATGCACAAGAACTGAATCACTAAGGCAAAAATTTCCTTGACATTATTATCACCATGGTTCAGTGAATTTTGTGAAAAACAGTTTACTGTTGAAGTAGCTGAGGTAGTTTCTCCTAATGGAAAATCAAATACCTTTCCAGAACTGGCTTACAGAAAGGAGATAATGAGAGATGATTTAATAAACAAGAACGTTGTAATCAGATATTCCCTTGAATCTTGCCAAGTTCCTGACCAGGATATATTTGAAACCAGAAGTCATAGGTGATGGCAATCAGATTGAGAATAAAATTCCTCCAACCAGAGATAATATTATCCATGCCTGTGATGTTGTGGAGGATGCAGCTATTGCTATGGTTATAAAAATATTCAGATGACTATGCCAAAAACATACACCATAGCTGATAAATTTCCTCTCAATAAGCTCACTGAATTCCTCAGACTCAACGTGGCCACACTGGCTTTACTGAAGCTCTAACTTTTGTTCTGTGATCCTAAGAAAATATTGCTGATAAAATTGGCTTGGATATCTCTGTAACAAATGCAGTCCATATAAATAATCCCAATACAGCTGAATTCCAGTTGGCATGCACCACCCTTATTCCTGGTCTCCTGAAGACCCATCATAGAAAATCAGAAGATGCCCCTTCCCCTGAAACTGTTTGAAATCTCTGACATTGTAGTAAAGGATTCTAGCAAAATTTAGGTGCAAAAACCTGCAGGCTTCTCTGCAATGCTTATTGTAACAAGAATCCTGGGTTTGAGATAATCCATATGCTGCCAGACAGAATTATGCCTCCTGGTGAGAAGAGGGGTTACATGATCCAAGCATCAGCAGGTCCTGCATTCTTCTATGGATGATGTGCTGAGATTTTTCCCCTAGGGTCAAAATATCAGGAAGCTTGGGGTCCTTCATCCAGATGATATCATTAAATTTGAGCTGACCATGTCCTGCTTCTCCCTGGAAATAAGCATTGAGCTCTTTTTGTGAAATGGGACTCTGTTGTGTAGTTTTGGTCTGAGTGTCCCTCTCCTCCCTCAGTGTCCTTCAGCCTTCCTGTATATAGAGCCCTTTGTACTTTCATGTTTAGTAAAGGGAGATACAGTCTCTGATTTCTCAAAACAAATCATAACAAAACAAAACAAGACAAACAATTCTGAAGAACAAAATAACTGCTAGATGCATTCCCATCTTCGATCTGAACTTACACTATAGTAATAAAACCATAGTAATAAAACTAGAATGGTACTGGCAGAAAAACTGACACACTGATCAATGGAAGAGAGTTGAGGACCCAGATTTAAGTCCACACATTTAAAGTCACCTGATTTTTTAATGATATTTTATTTATTATTTTTATTTTTTATGTGTATGAGTGTATTGTCAGCATGCATATAAATGCACCTGTGTTGTGTAAAGCCCACTGAAGTCAAAAGATGATATCGGATCCCCTGGAACTGGAATTATGGATGGTTGTTTGCCACCATGTGGGTGCACGGAACTGATTGTGGGTCCTCTGCAAGAGCGACCAGTGCTCGTAACTACTGAGTTGTTTCTCAAGTTCCTATAGTCACCTGACTTTTGACAGTGTTGTCAAAAATACACAGTGGAGAATGGTCAGCATGTTCAACAAATAGTGCTGGTCAAACTGGATAGCTACATGTAGAAGAATGAAACCAGATCTCTATCTCTCATCATGCACAAAACTCAACTCCAAATGGATCAATAACCTTAACAAAAGACCTAGTACTCTGAATATGATAATGGAAAAAGTAGAGATTATATTGGAACTTATAAGCATTGGATAAGACTTTATAAACAGGAATCCTATAGTTAAAGCATTAAGTCCAATAACTGACAAATAGGACCTTATGAAACTAAAAAAATAAAAATAAAAAAACTTTTGTACAGCAGAAAACACCATCATTCAAGTTCAGAGGAAACCCACAGAAAGAGAAAAATCCTTAGCAACTATACCTCTGACAGAGGGTTAATACTTAAAACATATTGAACTCAAAAGATTAAACATCAAAACATAGGTCTGGGGGGATGGGAGGCATGAATGGAGAAGGGGGTCTGGATTTGATTAAGAAATATATGCAATTACAAAAAGCTCAATATTTTTATTTAATTGGGCAAAGAACTCAACAGGATATTCTCAAAAGATGAAATGCAAATAGATACGAAATATTCAAAAATTTTAGTGTGCTGCATAGCTTTAACTTTCAACTTGACACACCTTGGAAGATGAAATCTCAATTAGGTAATTTCCTCTATCAGACTGGTGTTTGGGTAAGATTGTGTCTTAGTTACTTTTCTGTTGCTGTGATAAAACACTCTGACCAAGGTAACTTATAAAAGGAAGAGTTTATTTGAGCTTATGGTTCCAGAGGAATTGGAGTCCTTCATTTTGGGAAGGAATAGTGAGACGAGGTGACTGGAGTAGGAGTAGAAAGCAGAGACTCACATCTTCAAGCAGAGACAGGAAGCAGAGAGTGACTGGAAATTTAGAAAGGCTTAAGAACTCTCTAAGACCACGCCCAGTGACATGCTTCCCTCAGCAAAGCCATGCCTCCTAAAGTCTCCCAAAGCAGCATCACCAACTGGAAATTAAATGTTCAAACACTTGGAGAGTATGGGGGACATTCCCATTCAAACCATCACATTCCACTCCCTGGCCCCCAAAGGCTCATGACCATATAAAATGCAAAATGCATTTAGTCCATCTACAAAAGTCCCCATAGTCTTTACCAGTCTCGATAATGTTGAAAAGACCAGAGTCCAAAGTCACTTCTGAGACTTAAGGAAGTCCCTTAATTGTAAACCCATGTAAAATCAAAAGACAAATTATACACTTTCAACATGAAATGGAACCAAATACATATTCCCATTCCAAAAGGCGGGAATGGGGCTGTTGCATAAGACTGTTCTCCAACAGGCAGACCATGGACAGATGCCTTTTTGCCAAGCTTGACTGTGCCTGCTTGCATAGGATCATCACACCTAAGCTTAACTGTTATATTAGGCAAGAAAGGAGGGCCAGGGAGAGTCAACCACACCTCACAACCAACCAGTCAGCCCTATTTGCATGATGAGGAGTGTCTAAGGATATAAAAACTGAGGAAACCATTGGAAGGGTTTCTCCCCATTATGTGCAGCTGTGAGGATGTCACCATCCATGCTTGGATAAAGACTTTTCACTATGTCCTTAGGAAGGGAGCACCCACAGCATCACCCATTTCTGTGTAAGTAAACCCAATATACTCACTGGTTTTCAAGACTGCAGTGTGGCAAAATCGTCCTGGGTTGGTCCTGGAGGCCAAGAGAGGAGGGAGCTAGATGTTATTTGTACCTCTGAGAGGAATTTTAGCTACAACGGCACACTGAGGAAATAATGGACTGAAACAGGATCTAAATCTAGCAGGAAAAATACCAAATCCAGTAGTTCCACATCCTATTTCTAAGACATTACTTCCAAAGGGCTTAGACAGCACAGCCTCTTCAGCCTTGCATACAATGTATATCTCTGTCTTGGGCTGGTACCACTCCCTGTGTTTTCCTTGTCAGATGTATCATGGTGCTAATATCTGCAAAATTTTCTTGGGGTCTGCATTGATAACCAGGCTCCACTTTAACAGTTCATGAAAAGGCCTATCAGGGCGCCTTGGCCTGTCAGAGCTACCTCTATGCAGGGACAACCCAGCTACATACTGCCTAGCTTCAGTGGTTCTCTGAAGCCATGGAGGAAGAACTGATGACCCATTCACTCTTGCATCTTTCATGGCCCTAAAGTCAGCACCATGAAAACAACACTGCCAAGTTTAGTTGCTGGCCTGGCATGCACTCTAGTTCTCTTAATCCACATTACCAGAAACTTTTATACGCTGTGGTTTTCTAAAAGTAGAAAAACCCTCTGACATTTTCCTTTCACAAGTTGGAGGCTTGGTCTTGGATGTAGTCTTTCCCTGAAGGTATTCTTTTCCTTGTTTATGTGCAAATCTATAGATATCTCCTTAATCTCTCTAATCTACTTATCAAAGGAAGCCTCTCCCTCAGCACACCCCATGGCTTCAACCTTCATCTTCCTAGTACTCTTTTTCAATTGGAAATGTACATTCTAGATTTCTTTCTGCCCTGTTTGCTCTTTTTTCACTGTAGCTCTGAGTACTATTCACCATTAATAGCCACACCACAATTTCTACATTAGGTTGTCTTGAAATTTCTTCCACCAAAAACATTTTTTTCATTACTTTTCAAATTAGTCCAATTGTTTAGGCCTGGGGCAGACTACAGTCAGATGCTTTGCCAAAATATCCAAGTTGCTGCTTAAGTCCTTATTTCCCACCTGGAACTACTTTTCTCTCTGTACTACTTTCTTCCATGCTTCTACTAGAATGGCCCATTAAGCTCTGCTTTCAGCATCCAACCACTTTTCTTATCCAAACTTCCAAAATCTTGCACACTCCTCCAAATCCCCACATGGTCAGGTCTGTCACACCAATACCCCTGATCCTGGTACCAAATTCTTAGTTACTTTTCTGTTGCTGTGATAAGACACTGTGAGCAAGGGGACTTATAGAATGAATAGAAGAGTTAGAGTCCATCATGACTGGGAGGCATGGTGAAAAGAGATGACTGGAACAGGAACAGAAAGCAGAGGTACACATCTTCAAGCAGGCACAGGGGGCAGAGAGTGACTGGAAATCCAGGAAAGCTTAAGAAATCTTTAAACTCACCCCAGGGACATGCTTTCTCCAACAACTCTACACAGTTAAAAACCTCCCCAAAACAGTGTCACTAACTTCAGACAAAATGCCCAATTACTTGGAGCCTACAGGGGACATTCTCATTCAAACTATCACAGACTGTTGCATGATGTGGAGGTCCCAGCCCTCTGTGGGTGGTGTCACCCCTGTGCAAGTGGCACTGGGTTGTATAAGAAAGGAGACTGGGCACAGGCCAAAGAAGCAAGCCAGTAAGCTGTATTTCTTCATGGTCTATGTTTCAGCTCCTGCTTCCAGGTTTCTGCCTTGACTTCCTTCATTGATGAACTATAACCTGGGAGATGTAAGATAAACCCTTTCTTTCCCAAGTTCATTTTGATCAGTGTTTTAATCACAGAATTGTAAAGTATCTAAGAACTTTATTCATGAGGGAAATATAAATTAAAATCATTTTGAGTTTTCATCTAACCTAGTCAGAATGGCTAAAATCCCCAAAACATACAATGACAAATTCTGATGAGGATGTGGGGAAATATGAACTCTTATTCACTGCTGGTGGGAGGGAAAAATGGTTCAGCCACTATAGAAATAAATGTGAAGTTTCCTCAAAAAACTAGAATTGATCAACCATATGCTCCAGCTATACCACTCTTGAGCACATATCCAAAGGACTTTATACATCATACCAAAGGGTTATTTGTTCACCGGTGTTCATTGCTACTCTAGTCACAATAGCTAGGAAATGGAGGAAACCTTGATGTTCATTAATTGATGAATGGATAATGAAAGAAGGGCTCATTTACACGATGAAATGTTATTCAGCTGTATGGAAAACAAAGCTACAAAATATGCAGGTAAATAGATGGATCTGGAAACAATCATTCTGAGAGAGATAACCCAGACCCAGGAAGATAAATGTTGAATGCACACTCTCATAAGTGGATATTAGCTTTGAATCATGTAAGCAAATTTTAATGTACAAGCCCAGAGAAATACAGACAGTAAAGTCATACTTCATGAGGTTTCACTGGCTGACAATAATTGTGTTGGGATTTGGACTAGAGGCCACTCATATTACATTCTGTGACAGAATCAAGTTGCATTCTGCACTAAGGCCCCTCAAAACTACTGAAGTCAGGTAGTCTGTAGCATGGTGATCCTGATCAACTCTTGAGTGACATTTTGAAGGAGACCCCAGGATAATGGAGATGCCAAGACCTGAGGCATTCTATGGGAACCTAGAAAAGCTGAACCACGAGAGATGCTACATCTACCACAGGTTATAGAACTAGAGTAGCAAGACTGCTTAAGTTTCTTGGAGCCTAAATGATGCTAACATAAGCTCCAAATGATGAATCTGGTACTACATGATTTTATGTTTGACTTTCTTGGTTTCAGTCTTGCTTTGCCAGGTTTTTCCTTACTATGTCCCTGTTGTATGACAGACTTGCCCTTGGGAGATGGAACAAACACCTGTCTACTCACCCGAAAAAGGGACTCCACAACAAAGTTAAGTAACAATTACATCAAAGTCCATCTTGGTGAACCAGTGAGTTTGTATTGTGGTTAATAATAAAGGTGTATGGTTGAAGGATTATGTGCAGGAGCATGGATGACTCAAAAGCACTCATATCACTGAAAAGCTCACCACAACACAAGTGACAGCTAATGAAAGCTGCATCCTTGGAGCTTTCTACACAATTTTCAAGAGGCTAAATATGTCCAAAAGAGAGAGGGATCTCATCGAGACAGCTCGTCTGGCCACTCCCCACACTCCCACATTGTTGTTAATTGCTTTTATCTGTGGAGGGACCTTCAAGCATCTTTCAAGTTTCAGATTTCCCAGAAATGTGACATGTGTATTTCTCGAGATTCTGAGCTTTTCCCTCCCACATGTACAGAATCCTTCAATTCAGAGAAAACTGCTATACAGCAGTCCCCCTTACTATCTTTAAATAGAATTTTTCTTCTATGATTGCATATTGCAAGTATGAAAGCTCTTTTTTATTATTTGGAGGAGTTACAGTTAAGAAATTGCATGAATATGAAAAGATACTATGTTTTTGTGCTTCTGTACAATTTGGGAGCCAATAAGTTTTTTGGATACTTTTATAGATGATCTATTTGTATTATGTGTTATAAGATGAATATTATACTTTAAGGGAAAGGAACAGAATTTTATGATTTAAAAGTGATATGTTTGGGTGTGAAGTAGACACAAGATGAACTTGTAATGGTTAATGTTGATTTTCAACTTGATGAAATTTAGATCCATAAGGGAATTTCTAGAGATGTTTAAGTGAAGAGGGAAGACTCATGGTCAATGTGATTGACAAAATAGGGTGGCATCCTGAACTGAAGAAAAATGATAAACAGAGTAAAATCTAACTCTTTATCTCTCTGTGATTCTGTACTGTGGATACAATGTGATCAGACACCTCATGAACACATGGACAATTCTATTGGAATCAGTGTATAATAGTAATAGAGGATGTGAAATAGGGAGGGAGATGGGTTAGTGGACCTGAGGGGAGTTGGAAGGAAGTCATAGGGAATTAGGTGGATAAGGTAAAAATATATTATATACATATATAAAGAGTAAATAAAAATATAACTAAAAGGAAGATTCATTAACTATTTCCTGCATGTTATGAGAAAAATCCAAGGCAAAAGAACCAAAAGAGACAACATAGTAATTTTAACATTCATGCTTGTCCTCCTTTTCTCTTCATACTTGAGTGCAATTACATACACATTACTGAACATGTTTACTGTGTATAGGTAGAAGTGACTTCCAAGGACCCTGTGTATTTCCCTTAATTGACTTCTATTTGCTAGTTCACCACTTATAGGTGAATCCCACTCATAGGCCCCTTCAACTATAACATTTGGTTTTACTAAGGAACTTGAACAAAGGAGCATTTTCTTTAGATTCTTTGATAATTTGGCATTACTAATTGCTCCTTTCTTACTATGGACTTTGGAGCTTTGCCTATGAACTGTACAGTTGGATGCAGGATGCCCACTGTTTTCTGATAATAACCTTGGTGAGAACAAAACAGAGAGGCAGAGCAGAGACCAGGGTGACAGAGAAGACAATCAGGGCAAATAAGAAGAACAAATGTAACCAACCACATGCCCAGCGGATTTAAGGCCCACTTCATAATATGAAACCGCACCTGGCACTGCTATCATGGCCAAGAACCTGTGCTGACTCCTAATGTTTGTTTTTGGTTATAAATCCATATTCTTCTGTCAACCCTTATCAGAGAAACTTCTTTTCACAATGGACGTCTATTAACACAGAGATGCACAACTGGTCAAAGTTTAGTGAATAGGAGAATATGGAATGCTCAGCCGTAAAATGGACATCTATATCACACCCTCGCCTCCCAAAACTCGAGGATCATTGTGAAAGAGGGGACAGAATGTAAGAGCTAGAGGTAGTGGATGAATTCAAGGAATCTGTTTTTTGAACACAATAGGACAGATGTACATATGAACTAACAGTGGTTGTGATAGCATGTGCAAAGACCTGCTCAAGCCAGACCGAAAAAAAGAAAACAAACAAACAAAAAACCAGCATGAAGAGGGGAGGTGGACAAAAAGATCCAGCTTTAGCTAAGCAACTATTATCAATGAATAGCTGTTGGGAGAGAAAGCCAGTCTTCTTTAAGAATCTGGCACTTGTGAGCTGGAGAGATGGCTCAGTGGTTAAAAACACTAGTTGCTCTTGCCAAGGATCTGGTTGGATTCCAAGCACTGACAAAGCAGCTAACAACAATTTTTAACTCCAGTTCCAGATGAATTCTATGCTCTCTTCTGACCTCTGTTGGCATTGCGTGGCATTGCACACTTACATGCATGCAGGCAACCTAGGTGTCCCTCAATTGATGAGTGGATAATGAAAATGTGGTTCATATATACGATTGAGTTTTACTCAGCAGTAAAGAAAGATGAAATCATGAAATTTGCAGGTAAATGGATGGAACTAGAAACTGTTATACTAAGCG
>NW_008355784.1:844687-868096 GCF_000622305.1 Nannospalax galili | reverse complement strand
CAGATGCCGAGGAGCTCAGAAGGTGGGCGACTGTGACCAGTGATAGTCATGTATATAGAGATTGGAAATGCATGTGAAAACATCTCAATGTCAATTGCCTTGGAATGAATTTTTCTGTATTAAACTGTGTGTTTTGACAACGAAGTAGAGATCTTTTTTAAATGTTGGAACCTCATTTAATTTTATGTCTTATAGAGTTTATAATGAGTTAAAGATTATATAAGCATAATAATTCATCTGTAAACCTAAAAATGTGCAGCCAATTTTGAAAGAGATGTACCTTAGCTCAGAAAAATGTTATTGAATAGGTTAATGCTGTTGTAATGAAAAGCTTCTTTTAATTAAAAAAAAAATGTAGGCAGCAAAGTTCGGATGCATCACAGCACAAGGGAAGGTACACTGAGAAAAAAAACACAAGAGAGAAGAATATAGAGTTCTTGAATAGAATAAAAACGTGGAAAAATGAGATTCATTTACATCAGTGTTTTTCTAATTATTTGGTACTCACTGATATGAAAATGTAATAATACTGAGAAAAAGCACAAGACACGGGTCTTCAATGTGGGTTCAAAATTACTGAAATGATTCAAGAGAATTTGAGTATGTGTAATCCCCTAGTATCAGTTCTGATTCTTCAAGTGACTTAGCAACTTATTTTTCATTCTTCAATGCATCTTTGAGAACTCATTGAAAGACAAACCCAAATGTTTATAATAATTATTTAATGTCTTATATATCTCTCTACTTATTTCCTTTGAGCTTCTCAAGTATTTCTCTTGTTTTAAAATTTTGGTTTTACTTTGCTGATTGAAATAAATCAATACATTAGAAGTTTCAAAAAAATTATATTGACCCCTTTAATCTTTGGTTATACTTTCATTTTGGGTGTTTAAGACCATATGGTTGTCCCAGATAAACCAATTTATTTTTACTCTTAAGGCCATTTGAGGATCTGTTTCTCAGGGGTCACATTGGCTTGGGAGTAGCCCCTGGCTCCTTTCTTTTACCAGTTCCATCTATGTGAAGATTAAATCAAAGGTCCTGCTTGACCATGGCTAGCTTCACTTGGAAGCATGGAGGAAATGTTTCCTCTGTGTTGACCCTCCTCTTTGTAGAGTGGACACTGGTTCAAGTACATCTCATGGGGTCTCCACAGCCTCTTTGATCAAGAGGACAGGTGATTCACCAGTTACAGGAAATTTTGAGAGATGCTCATAGTCAGAAGAGAACTTTAAGAGACCCTTTACTCTCTTGAAATCAGAAATCATAGCTGTGGTAGAATAGGGGTACTTCATAGACTTACATGTTTAATTCTCCCCATCCATGTGGCCATTCTATCCTTGTGATACTCATTTATGATTGACACAGTTATCTTGATCATGCTAGTTCTACTGGAATTACTTTGAAAGTGTAGTGGTTTTTTTTTACCTTGTCCTATGGTTCTCCAACCTTAGTCAATTTGTTCTTCATTCCTACATCTTTTTGTCCTCTCTTCCTTAATTTCTGATTCCCTAAGATTATTATAATTCTCTTCTTTTCCCACAGGTCAGTCAGAGCAGTCTCTCTGCTCATAGAAGCATGTGTTCTGATTTTTTCACAAATTTATCATTATTGACTCTTCAGGGTGAACTCAGATGCTACTTCGTGGGCATTTTCTAGAATTGCTCAATTGAGATCTCATCTGTACTTCCAAAATTGGACTGATCGTTCTCAACACACCACTGAGTCCTCTATTCTGTGAGTATTTAAACATTTTTTTCTTCTCTCTCAGATGCTTGAAAGTGGGGTTTGTGTATATGTACCTGTATAGACACAAGGGTCCCTTACTCTGAAGTAGCACATATAGATTTAATGCTGCTCCATTTTTCTAACAACTGACACAGCATTCTCATTTTTCACTAACTGCTAAAATTGTGCTGTGCTTAATTGTAATTCAATAATATAATTTCAAAATGATTGTGCCTAGATGTAATTTAAATAAACAATGACCAATTTTTGACTATTGTATAAAGTATGAAAATGGTTCAGTCCTTCACTGATAGTTCTACATTATTTGATGTGTTATTATTAAAATGGGTCTTCCCTTTTTTCTCATTACGGGTAGAGAGTAGGTCAAGTGCATAATACTCCACAGTTATAGGGATCTTTATCTTCATATATTTAAATAAATTAATAACATAGGATGGCACCTTTCAAGTAAGTATAGGTTTGAACAATCATTTCTAATCCCAAGCAGTTATGTGAGTTTGTGAGTATGCACATAATTTAGGGAAGAAATTAATATTTTGAGGAATTACAAATAAAACATGAAATTTGATGGTGTTTTTATATTTTACTTATTTTTATTTTATGTTTATGACTGTATTGCCTGAATATATATATAAGTACCCATGTCATGCAATGCCCATAGAAGTTAGAAGAAGCCATCAGATTCCCTTGGAACTGCAGTTAAGGATGGTTAGCCACCATGTGGGTGCTGGCAATCAAACCTGGATCCACTGCAAAAATATCAGTGTTCTTTTTTATTTATTATTTGTAATTTATGTGTATGAATGCAGTGTCTGCATGTGTGTACATGCCCTCATGCCATGCAATGACCATGGGGACTAGAAGAAGGCATCAGAACCCCTGAAACTGGAGTTCTTGATGGTTGTTAGCAGCTATGTGGTAACTGGGAACTGAACCCAGGTCCTCTGGAAGAACATCCAGTGTTCTTAACTGCTGAGTCATTTCTGCAGCCCCAGAAATTTGATGGCAATTTTTAAAAACTTTTTAAAATTTTTATTTATTATTTTTATTTTATGTGTATGTGTGTATTGCCTGCATGTAGGTAAGTACACCCGTGTCATGAAATGCCCACGGAGGTCAGAAGAGGCTGTTGGATCCCCTGGGACTGAAGTTACAGACAGTTGTTAGCTGCCACGTGGGGGCTGGGATTCAAACCCAGGTCTTCTGCAAGAACAACCAGTGTACTTAACCACTGTGATATCTCTCCAGCCCCATGATGGCAATTTTAAGGGGGAGAACCAGAGGAAATATGCTGAATGAAATGAAAGGATTATTTAATAACAGTTATAACTATATGTTAACTTCTATTCTTATTTTTATTTCTTAGTATCTGCATTATTATTTATAGTTTTATTTGTTTATCTGTTAAGGTTATTAAATTATTTATTTAGTTTAGTTGAGACATGAAACTAGTTGTTGACAAGTAGAAAACTGGTAAGATGGGGAGCTCATACAGATGTTTTCTTTACATTAGAAAGTTGAACAGCCCCAGGGGGCTCTTCCAAATGTCGGACAGTATTCCCTGTGTATGATCACTTACACAGGCTTCCCTCTTACCCAAGAAGGAGGCACTGAGGCCGCCTTCTGCTGAAAAGTCACCTTTTGCATGACATGACATATATAGGCAGCTTTACTAGAATCAGGCTACTAGAGTCCAGGAATGGGGATAGAATTTAAGGGGGTATCTATAACAGTAGATGATAAAAGCTACACTTCCTTTACATGGTAACTATTTTTTCCCAAAATAGTTTCAAAAAAAGTCTTTAAGTTCTGTCAAAGATGCATAGTGAAATATATATTTATGATGTTTTCTATTTGAACAGACTTTTCCATAATTCTAGTTTTTAACCACAATCATTTATGGATCAGCTGGTATGACTCAAGCTAACTTTAATGGTTTCATGTCCAACATTTCTTCCATTGCATTTATAGTTCTGTGATACTATATTCTTTTATGCCTCTCAATTAAGCCAAGTCTCCTTCACTTGTCACCTCTATAGGGAGATATTTGCTAATTAGTTTAAGAAAGACATTACACTTCAGTAATATTTCTTTTCCAATACTCTTTATTTATTTTAAATATTTAATTTGCTTGTAACTATTAAAGGTATTCTGAAAATCATTTTTTGATGAGTTGCATCCTAGAATATAATGTGATATACTGTGTGTTTTTTAAAAATATTATTATTTTTATTCTATGTGTACAAGTGTATTGCCTGCATGTATATGTACTCATGTCGTACATGCATGGAGATCAGAAGAAGGCATCAGATTCCCCTGGAAAAGGAGTTACTGAAGATTGTTAGCTTACCACGTGGGTGCTGGGAATTGAACTGGGGTCCTCTGCAAGTGCAATCAATGCTCTTAGCCACTGATCTAGCTCCCCAGCCCAATGTAGTGTATGTTTTAACATACTTTTGTTAGCTGAACAAATGACATTAAACTGTGACTTTCTGGAAGAGTTTTAAGTGAACCAATCTCTATTTGTTAGACCATAGATTTCCAGGCACTGATGTGTCTCTGAAGTGCTGGTGTATATTTATACTGTAAGATGACTCTAAGGAGTGTGGTGTCATAAAGTACCCCTGAAACACAGTGAGCAGAAGGATCATGAGTTCAGTCAGGCTGGCCATGTAATGTCTCAAAAAATATACTGAAATTTTAACCTTTAATTGTTATCTTTTCTCAGATTATTAGCTTTCTATTCATAGTATGGTGCTATGACATAATCCAGCAGGAAGGATATCACTGATCATTTTCATAACTCTGTACAGTGAAGGGGAAGCCTAGTTTCTCATATGGGCTGTTTAAACACTTTATTCTCATAATCCCCAGGAACTCTCCTAGGGAGAAATGAGTGCAATGATTTTCAAGAATCACAGTGTCTGAGATGGTAGGAAAGGTGGCTGTTAGCCAGTCTCTACAGAAATCAAATTCATAATTAAGGGGGAGGCTGTAATAGGATGGATACAATCAAAATATTCTGCAGCTAAAGCACACTATAAAGTCACTGTATGTACTCAATAAACCACAGAGTAGGGGAATTCCTGGTTTCTACCTACTGAACAAGGTAAGCTGAAGATCTTGAACACTTGATGAAGTAGAACAGCATAAGCTGAAACCATAGTTTGGTTTACTGCCTGTCACCTACAAATAAAAATTAATGTTTACTTTTTGGGCTAGGGATGTAACAGATGTAAGTAAGCTTTTCTATAGGCTCTAGGTCTCTCTAGCCATGCGTATTTTGACTATGTTTACAGTGCCACCTGAGTTCCTTTCCACTGAGCAGGCTGTATGCCCAATTAGATAATGGTTGATTACCCTCAAGGTAAAAGTACCACCACTGCACCTATATAGTTTGCTGTGCCAGTTAAAGTACCTCCACCTTTCCCTTGATAATACCTGTCTCTTATTATTCCCTCTCTTGAATTTTTTTCTTCCCCTTTACCCCCACTGTTCCCTGTATATTCTTCCCTCCTCCCTTCCCTGTTAAATACCCACATTTTCCCCATTTCCCCATTGGTAAAATCTTTCTCCTACTATCACCTCTCTTGGGCTCTTATTTCTCTTTACTTCTTTTCCATTTTTCCAACTCCTGCAATTATGTCAGGATATATATGCACACATAAGGATTTGGTGCTAAGATCCACAAATGAGAGAGAACATATGCCATTGTTTTTCTGAGTCTGTGTTACTTTACTTAGTATAACAAATAGTTGTAGTTCCATCCATTTACCTACAAATTACATGATTTTTTAGCCACTGTGTAGAACTCCAATGTGGAAATGTACCACATTTTCATTATCCATCCACAGTTGAGGGGCATTAAGTTGTTTCCATTTTCTGCTGTTGTGAAAAGAGCAGTGTGCTTGGTAGCTTCGGTTGTCAACTTCACACACCTGAGTAGAGGGAGCTTCAATTTGGGAATTTACTCCATTGGATTGATTTGTGGTCATGTCTGTGGGATATTTTTCTGATTGTTGATTCTTGGCATCACCCAACACATTGTGGATTATGCCACTCCTGGGTAGATGGTTATGTACTATATAAGAAAGCAGGCTGAATATAGGCCAGGGGAACAAGCCAGTAAGTGTTCCTCCATGGCCTGTGTTCCAGCTTCTGCTTCCAGATTCCTGTCCTGAGTTTCTCCCTCGGGTTCCCTGATGGATTGTGACCAGGGAGATGTAAGCCAAATAAACCCTTTTCTCCCAAAGTTGGAATTGGTCAGAGTATTTTGTCACAGCAATTGAAAGCAAACTAGAATTGTAGAGACTCTGATCCTCAAGTGGGCATTGAAATGGATGAAGACAAAGGACTCAACCTTCTGATGGAGAAGAACGCTCTTTATTCCAAGATAATGTTCTTTTATACTTTTTTAGTTAAGGTTACCAGCTGGTATTATACGTAAAGATACAGATCAGGCCAAAAGCAAAGTACGATAAGTAATTCATCTTGTGCTAACCATTAAACTGTGTAAAAACATGTTTTTCCAGACTATAGCATGAAAACAGCAAGCATGCACTCACTTCTTTCTTTAATGATTACATTTTATGACAGTGTTTTGCCTTTCCAAGTACAGTAAACATCCTTGTTTACAAGAGACACCTGGACTTCATCCACATCCAAACTTACCAGTTTCCAAACTATTCTCCTTCATAGAAAAAGAGCAAGAAAACATGGATGTACAAGTATCTCTGCAGTAAGAAGAGTCATTTGGGTACATGTCAAGGAGTGGTATCACCAAATCATGTGATAGATTCATTTTTAGTTCTCCACAATGCTTTCCATTGTGGTTGCACCAGTTTGCAATCCCACAAGCAGTGAATGAGCTTTTCTCTTTTCCCAAATCCTTTCCAGTATTTGTCACTTGTTCTCTTGATAACAGTCTGATTGGAATAAAGTGCAATCTTGAAGTGTCACATCCCTAGACAAATGTAATTTCTTATTGTATGATAAATATATCCCTTTATATTTACAGACTAGTAAACCAGTCACTACTCATCAAAGAATCTATTTTTGCAGTAGATGGAGACTACTACAGAGTTTCAGAGCTGCACACAGAGAATAAGTGACAGCGAGAGGCCAACCCTAATTGACACATCTATAATGGAACCTCTATACCTAAGACTCACTGAACAAGAGGAACAGGAGGTAGAGAGAATATTAATGTATCCCTCAACTCTCTCCAGCAATACTTCCTCATGCAACATAGGGTGATGGACATGGCCAAAGTATAGAGAATAAGAGACAGCAGATTGTGTGTCTCTGACTAAGGCCTCATATTAAACCTCACTCACCCAGGGCTCAGGGATTGTTGAAGAAGATGGCACAGAAAGATTGTAAGAGCCAGGGGTGGTATATGACCATGAGGAAACAGAGACCTCCAGATGTCATGGAATTTGCTCATATGAACTTACAGTAATGGTGACAGCATGCACAAAACTATTGCAAACTCACCCAGACAAAAAACAGCAAAGAGCTGAGGAAATGGGCAGGAGGCCTCAACCTTAGCCAAAGAGCTGTTGAACAGCTGATCCCTGATGAGAGTCAATCTTCTTTAAGGGAGTGATGTTAGGATGACCAGGTCCAGTAGATGAACTCACACAAAGGGACATCTGGGTATACCAACTTGACTCCATAGGCCTTAACATATGTGACAGAATGCATAAAATTTTGTGGGTGGGCTGTGTGGGGGAATCCAGATGGGGGGAGATTCTAAATATGTATTGTGTCTAAGTATGTATTGATTCTAAATATGATGGATCTAAATATGATTATGAGAGTCTATGATATATTGTTTGAAATACAAAAATATTGAAAATAAAAGTATTTTGAACCTGTTTTGGAGCTTATGTTCAAAGGGTAAGTATAATTAAAGTAGTTGACTAGAGGCTTTTGGAATTCTTTTTAAATTAAAAAAATTAAAATAGAGTCTCCCTGTAGGGCCAGTTTTCTGAAAATCATGTAGAACAGGCTGTCCTTGATCTCAAAGAGCTCTTCCTAGATCTTCCTCCTGATCAATGGGATTATATAGTGTGAGCCATCACACCAGACTTGGAATTCTGAATGAATTTAAATAAGTTGAAATAGTTTCTAATTAACCATTTCCCACTGTCATTTTTTTATAAATTATTCTGATTTTCCTGAATATTTCCTAAATTATTCACCATTTTTCCTCAACTTTCAGGCCCCAATGCATCATTTGCAAATTGTGATGCTTAGCATTGTCTCTTGTGTAAGCTGGATCCAAGTAGGAACATCATTGCCAAGAGTGTTCCATAAATTACAGTTCTCTTTATCAATAGCATTAAAATGATCACACATTGATCAATTACCACTACAATTAAGAGAAATATTTCCTTTATGGTTAAAGTTGAATGAATAACAAAATTCGTTTTTATAGATTTTGCGGTAGGCCAGACTTTCTATGCTATATTTGCATTGATTCACAAAATGCTTACAATACTCTTGAACATACATTGTTATTATTTCCATTCTGAAAGTGGAGAGATGAATATTTTTTAACAGTTATTTTAGGGAATATGCTCCTAAGTAACTACCTTCAATATGAATACTATACAAGTATTACAATTATTGGAAACCTATTCTGTGATATATACTAGCATTGTTAATGAAATGCAGAAGAGGCACAAAAATAAATTACCTTCTCTTCATGAGCGTACATTGATCATTGAGGGTCTTGGAGACAATTGGTAAGTAAAATAATAAATGTGACATGATGACATATGATGTAATTGAGAACTGAATCAGAAGATGTCAGAAAAATCAGGGATATTATCTTAAATATGGAATGGCTACATAGTGAAGGCAGCATAAGGAAAACACCTAAAGCAGAAATGATAACTTATGCCTTTTCTAACTATAGGAAAAGCATCACATTCAAAGCAGGCACAAACTGTTATTATTCTGGAGGTGTTTAGAAATGGAGAATTTCAGTGTGGTTGATTTTGAGTAAGTGATGGTGAGCAGAGTAAGGTATGAGGCCAAATAATTGGAGTCATGTCATTAAGGGTCCTTATAAGCCACTGCACAGACTGAAAGTCATTTTGAAGTTGAAATAATTATATAGCATCGTTACATAGCACGAGATGAGCTGTTAGAACCAGAAAGTAGAATAGTGGTTGCTGAGAGTTAAAAAGAGAAAGCAAGAGGGAGATGATGGTCAGAGGATGCAAAGAGATAGTTGCAAACGATTTCTGGGAGTGTACCAAACATTGAGATATACACTGAGGGTTTAATAAGCATGTAATATTATGTTACATGTCATTGTAACACAGGAACATATGAAAACAAACATAATATTACTGTTAATAATTAAGAAGAAAGGAAGAACTAGGAAATAATGGATACATGCATGACCTTGACAGTATTTGTGATTTTATGGATGTCTTCTTATCCTAAAATTCACCGAATTGTGTGTAAGAATGTAAGATGATACATGTTTTTTCAAGCCAAAGAGAGCTCAATAATGTAAAGTAATTCAGTAAAGTGGCTAGAAAAAAAATCCTTAAAACTCAAATGTCACCCGGCCTCACTGAATATAATTAAAAATGATACCTGATTATTGCTACACTCAAAGTATAGACCCCAGTACTCCCATCTGAACTAGTGGAACTTTATTCCAACTGCATGCATGCCTGACCTGTGCTTGCACTCAGTCTTCCAGTATCAGTTACCATGAAGCACCTGGTTTCTTTTATCTTCTGCAGTGTATGTTTCCATTACTCAGCCATCTGTTGCCCACAGTACTACTCAGAGCAGCATCTTAGTTGCTGGTAAGTAGGGTAAGTAGATCATATCTCTACAAAGGTTGTCTCCCACCTGTTTCCCTCATTGTTTATGGTTAATTCTCAAGTGTTTTTTATTGAAGCATGCTCTACACAGAGTCAAAAAGTACGGAATACTCCCTCAGTTCTTTGTCCCATTTTATAGCCTGTTCCAGGAGCTGATTTTCTTATGTATATTTTCTGAACTATTTTGTGTGAAAAAGTACCATTTTCTGATTCATACTTATCTCTTGAGATTCAATAAACAATCTTTAAAAAACTTTTCTTTTGTCCAGTCAGTTATCAAACTAGGAAGATATTAAAGCAGAAAATGAAATCACAGTTTTCCAAAAGACTTGGTAAACTGTCATGGTTAAACACATTACACATCTCAAAACATTAGCAAATGTTTGTTTACACTAAATATCATAGGTGTTTTCCCAAGGAAAACACAATATAGTCAAGTACTGGCTATAATAATATTTTCTTTACATATATGAGACAAAACAGGACCAGTTTTATTGATGTATCTCAGTCCTTTATCACCTCAGTTGGCCCTCCTTATAGTCATTTCAGGACAATTAGCTATCACACAAGCTTTCTCCATTACAGGAGTGGGACCCCATCTTTTCATTCTTGGAGTCTGAAATACTGGAAGATAAATGTGCCTGAGAAGCATAAATACACACGTTTAAACAGTATGAAAGAGAATCTCCTGGTAAGAAACATATTCAGGCTTAAAATATTCTTAATTAGTCATATTTGGTGATTGGAAGACCATGTATCTGCCCCCAACCTTGTCTGGCCTCTGAAGCAGCAGATGAAGCAAATCAAAACCTGTGACATTTTCCCTCTATGTTCAGAGGAGGACTTGTATGTGATGCTGCCAGTGACAAGTTGTATAGAATGTTCCAAGATTCAGATGCCTCCAGCTCTTCCTTCATAGTTCAGAATTATTTTGACCAATTTGAGATTATTTATCCAATTCCTGTGAAGAATTGTGTTGAAATTTTAATGGGGATTGCATTGAATCTGTAGACTGTGTTTGGTTGGATGACTACTTTCACAATATTAGCACTACAGCTGCATGAGCACCGGCGGCATTTCCATCTTCTGTATCTTCCATTATTTTCCTTCTTTTCTTAAATATTTCATTATACAAGTCTTTCACTTCCTTGGTAACATTTATTCCAAGACATTTTGCTTTTTGAGACTGTTGTGAATAGGACCATCTCTCTGGTTTCTTCCTCAGTCTGTTTGTTGTTGGTGTATGAGAAGGTGACTGATTTTTAATTTTTGATAATTTCAATCAACATATTTTGATTATATTCATATCTGCATTTTTATATTCATTTTTCTCTTAGTACCCACTCACTGATTCCATGTCATCTATCATCATTTTTAAGTACACTCCAGTCTAATTTGTGTAGCCAAATGCCCTTCAATGTGAGCCATTGCAGTGGAGCATGGTTGATTTAACCAGCAAACAGACTCTCCTTTCCTAGCAAGTATCAGTTGCCAAAAGTTCTTCAGCTAAGGCTGGAACCTCTTAACCTCCTCCTCACCTCTATGCTGGATTTTTTTCTGGATTAAGCTTACATAGGTCCTGTGCATGATATCACAATTACTAGAAAGCAAAAACAAAAGCAAAAACCAAATTACCCAATTAAAAATTAGGGCAAGGAACTAAACAAAGTTCTCAAAAGATAAAATGTAAATGGCTGAAGAATGATTTTTAGAATGTTCAACATCTTTAGCCATCAGGGAAATGCAAATTAAAACTACTTTGAGATTTCAACTTACCCCAGTCAGAGAAGTTAAGATACAAAAAAATACACAAGGACAAATGCTGTTGAAAATGTGATGAAAGACTACTTACTCATTCTGGGAATGCAAACTTGTGCAGCTACTATGGTAATCAATGTGGAGGTTCCTCAGAAAGTGAGAAATCGATCTACCACATGACACTATACCACTCCTGGGCCATGGTACATTTGTACATGAAAATAATATTTAGCTGTTAAGAAAAATGAAATTTTGTAATTTCTTTTTATCTTTATGAGACAGGGTCTCTCTGTATTTCCCAGGTGCCTGGAACATTTTATGTAGATCAGGCTTGCTTCAGTCTTACAGAGGCCTGCTCCTGTCTCACCATTGTTAGGATTAAAGGCATATGCCACCATGCCAGACACACTATTGTAATTTAAAGGTAAATGGGTGGAACTAGAAACAACCATTTTGAATGAGGCAACCCAGACTTGGAAAGACCCAGGTTCTCCCTCATAAATGGATGTTAGTTTTGAATTTTTAGATATGTGTATTTCAGTTGGAAAATTTCTAGAGGCTAAGAAACTAATAAAGGGATTTGGAGGAATATTCATTGGAGGGGAAACACAATGCATTGATATCAAGGGGAAAAGGGGAATAATTAAATAGTAAGGGTTAAATGGGGGTGGGGAATGGGAGGACAAGGCAGAGGGGCAATATGGGGAGAGATAACTAATACTAGAAGCTTTTTGAAAAAGGCATATGGAAACTTAACATTACAGAAGCTTCTTAAAATATATATATATATATATATATATATATGAATTTAAATATAGTTACTCTATAACAGTGGAAAATACCACTACCAAATACCATAGGCTAGCAAATAAAAATCTAATGCCTGTAATGAGCTCCCTCTTTTGAAGATTACTGATGTCTGTGCATTAATTTTGTGTTCTGCTACTCTGCTGAATGTGTTTAGCAGCGCTAGAAATTTTCTAGTGGAGACTTCAGAGACGTTTATGTACAGAATCATATCATCTGTGTATTGGTTTGAATGAGAATGTCCTCAATAGGATCCAAGTATTTGGAAATTTTGTCCCCAGTTGGTGGCACTGTTTTGGAAAGTCTTAGAAGGTGGGGCTATACTGGTGGAAGCACATCACTCGGGGTGGGATTCGACAGCTAAGTCTTGTGGGATCTCAAGTCGCTCTCTTGCTTCCTGTACCCACTTGAAGATGTGAGTTCTCTGCATTCTGCTCCTATTCTAGCCACCTCCTACCACCATGCCTCCCTGAGTTGATGGACAGTAATTCCCCTGAAACCATAAGCTCAAATAAATTCTTCCTTCTTTAAGGTGCTTCGGTCAATGTTTCTATCACAGCAACAGAAAAGTAGCTAATAAAATCTGCACATAATAATACTTTGACTTCTTTATATCCAATTTGCATTCCATTTAGGTACTTCACTTGTCTCACTGCTCTAGCTAAACTTTAAGCCTTATATGGAACCGTAATGGAGAGAGTCATTTGCTTGTTGCTGATTTTAGTTGAAATTCTTTAAATTTTTCTTCGTTTGGTAAGACACTGACTATGGGCTTGTAGTATACTGCCTCCATAGTGTTAAGATATAGTCCTTGTAGCCCTAAATTCTCTAAAACTTTTATTATGAAAGGATGTTGGATTTTGTCAAAGACTTTTACTGCATCTAATGAGATAATCATATGGTTTCTGTCCTTGAGTCAACTTATGAGATGGATTATAGTTATTGATTTACATATGTTGAATGATCCCTGAATCTCTGCGATGAAGCCAATTTGATCATGGTTTATGGTATGCACTTCTATTTGATTAGCACATATACCATTGAGAATTTTTGTGTTCTGAACAATTTTTAATAAACTAATTCTTTGTCCAGTTTTGTGATCAAAGTAATACTGATTTCAGTAGAAGTCTTCCTTTTATATGAATACAGCATTGAAACCATCTGATTCTGAGTTCTTTTTAGTTTGGAGATTTTTAAGTACTACTTCTACTTCGTTGGTTAAGAAGGGACTGTTTAAATTATTTATTTCATCTGTATTTAACTACAGTAGGTCATATTGTCTAGAAATTCTTCCATTTCTTTAATATACTGTATATTTTAAAGTACATCCTTATAGTTTTCTGAATTCCCTCAGTGACTGTTATAATGTTTATTGTTCCATTTCTGATTTTAATAATTTGATTCCTCTCTTTTTCTTTTGGTTAATTTGGCTGGCGGTTTGTAATTTTGTTCATCATTTCAAAGAGCCAATTTGTCATTTCTTTGATTCTTTGTTTTGATTATTTAATTTCAATTTCATCAATTTCAACCTTGATTGTATTCAGCTCTTTCCATCTATTCTTTTTAGATCTTGTTTGTTCTCAGTTTTCCAATGCTTTCAGGTGCATCCTTAAGTTATCAATATGAAATGCCTTTAATTCTCTTATGTAGGCACTTTGTACTGTAACTTACCTTTTAGAATTTTCTTCAGTGAATCCCATAGATTTTTGCTATGTTGTGCTTTCATTTTTATTCAATCTAGAAAAATTTGGATATCCTTTTAAAATTTTTTTCTAGTCCCAATTTTCATTTAATAATGTGTTTCTTAGTTTCCATGAGTTTGGGTACTTTCTGTAGTTTCCATTGCTGTGGACATCGAGCTTTACTCCCTTCATGTCAGATAGAATGCAGGATGTTATTTAAATTTCTTGTATTTGTTGAGACTTGCTTTTTCCTAAAATGTTGATCCTGGATAAAGTTCCATTAGCAGATGAAAAAAATGTGTAGGGAGATGTTTTGTAGATATCTGTTTGGTCCATTTAGTTTATGATATAATTTTACTCTTCAGTTTCTTTGTTTCCTTTCCTGATAACCTGTCTACTGGTGATAACTGGATATTGAAGTCACCCATTATAACTGTGTTGTGATTAGTCTTTGGTGTTATATTTGGTACTATTATTTTAAGAAAGCTTTGTGCTGCAACAAGATTGTAATATCCTGTTGGTGAACTTTTCCATTAATGAATATGAACTTTCATTCTTTTTCTCTTCTGATTAGTTGTGGTTTGTAGTCAATATTGTCATATAACAGCTATGCTTGGTAGAGTCTCAGTTCCATTTGTTTGGAATAGTTTTCCTATCCTTTTACCTTAATGAGGTATCTATCTTTGATGTTGAGGTATGGTTTTTTGGAAGCAGAAAAATATGGATTATTTTTTCAGATCTAATCTGTTAATTGGTATCTCTTTATTGGAGGAATTGACACCATATATATAATTTTACTGATTTTGTAATGTTTTCCCAGATATCTTTCCAATAACTGTCATAACATGGCTTACATGTTCCCTGTGACATACTGAGTGTTTTATCTTTCTGTTCAGATTGAAGTATTCCATCCAATATACTCTATAGAGGTGGCTTAATAGTAATAAATTCCTTTACTTGTTTCTATTATGTAAGGTTTTCATTTCTCATTCAATATTAATAGATAGTTTTACTGCACACAATAGCATAGGTTGACATTTGTAGTCTATCAAAACTTGGAATACATCTTTCCAGGCATTCTGACTTTAAAGTTCCCTGTTGAATATTCAGGTGTTCTTTTAATCGGTTTAGCATTTTAAGTGACTTGATCTTTCTCTCCTGCAACATTCAGTAACCTTTCTTTATTCTTTCTGTTAATGTTTTATCTATAATATGATGTAGAGAATTTCTTTTCTGGTCCTGTATATTTCATGTTCTGTAGGACTCTTGAACCTGAATGGACATCTCTTTTTCTAAGTTTGAAAATTTTCTTCTAGGATTTTACTGAAGATATTTTCTATGCCTTTGTTATGTATTGTTCTCCTTTTTCTATGACCATAATTCAAATGTTAGGTCTTTTTGTGGCTTCCCAGAACTCTCTCATGTTCCTTTTATTTTCTTAAATTAATTTTTAATTAAAAATTTGAAAATTATATACAATATATTTTGATAATATTTAGATCCATTCTCATATACTCAATACCCCCTTAGTAACACCTACCAAATATCCATACTCTAATATCATCTATTTATCTATCATCTACTATGTATCATCATGCATCTACCTACCATATATTTATTACCCATCTATCATCTATCTATCTGTCATCGTTGTCTCTCTATATTAAGGACTATAGAGTCAGGTTTGTGTCTCCATATGCCTTTCAGTGTGGGTTCATTCACTGGACCCTAGTAAATACTCTCACCCATAAACAAGACTGAATCTCCCCATTCCCTGCAGCCGTCAGTTCCCATAAGTTCTTCAGGTAAAGTTGGGGTTTCTTATCCACTTCCTAATGACTATGCTGGGATTTTGTCTGATTTGAGCTTATGTGGAACTTGCCCATGCTGTCATCATTCCTGTAAGTTCATATGGGTAACTGACCAGCTGTCTAAAAACTATTTCCTTGAGATCATCTACCATCTCTAGCTCTTTAAAATATTTCTGCCCCTTCTTCCTCAATGATTCTTGAGGCTTGGGAGGTAGAAGTTTGATATTAGTGTTCTATTCAGTCATAAGCAGTCTGTAGCCTCTTCTTATCTACACATTGGCCAGTTGTTCCCTGTGTTAATTACTATATGCTGAGAGATGAGAGATACCTTAATCAGTTCAATATTATAATTCTTTAGCAGAGTAGTTGAATTATGCTCTCTGCATGGTCTGTGGGCTGTTTAGCCTTATGTTCCTAGGTCTGATATTAATCTTAGGAATGGTCTCCATCCTGTGACATATACATTAAATGAAATTAGAAAGTAATTGGTAAATCATGATATTTGTGGCACTATTTCATCAGTGGGCATATCTTGCCAGGCCAGTTATTTCTTTAGGTCACAAGATACACAGCTGGGAAAGGGTAATGAGTTTTTATTACATTCTGGTAGCTTGCATAGAACCTTCCAGCAGTATGAAAGCTAGACAGTAGAGATGAGGCTTTTAAGTAAGCAATATGCTGATTTTTTCCTGCTTGTTCTACAGTTATATATGTAGTATCTTCAGCAATAGTGTCTGGTCATAAAGTTCTTGTGGGCAATGACCAGTATTGTCTCAGGGTCTACAGGATCCCTGGCCAACAGCATCAAAAGAAGGGTTTCATTTCTGGCATTGGCTTTTTATTTTGCAAGCCTATGGGTTCTAGCTGGGGAACTATCCCCTCGTTAAAAGGTAACTTTTAATTTTTTCTACAAATGTATATGTATACACTTTAAGTAGATTCTAAAGTGGTAGGTTTCCATATGTCTTTTTCTAAAGGCCTTTAATGTTACTTATTCCTCCTCCCATACTTCCTCTTCTGCCCTACCCTCTCATTCCCCATTCCCTTTAACACTCCCTATCCTTTTCTCCCTGTCCTCTTTTTTATCATTGTATTCTCCCCACCACCACCACCACAAAGAAGCCTCCCAGTTGCTGTGGGCATTTACTAGTCTTGACCTCTCTGGATTTTCAAACTGAAACACGCGCATCTAAGATTTCAAAGCTAGCACCCAGCTATGAAAGAATACATGTGACATTTGACTTTCTGAGTTTGTGTTACTTCACTCAGGGTGACTGTTTCCAGTTCCATTTTTGCCTGTGAATTTCATGATTGCATTTTGAAGAGCTGAATAATATTCCATTGGGTCTGTGTATCATACCATCATTATTCATTCATCAGTTCATGGACATCTAGGTTGTTTCCAATTCCTAGAAATGAACATTAATGAATCAATATTTGTGCAGCAAAATATAGTCTTTTGGGTATATGTCTAAGAATAGTATGGCTGGATCAAATGGCAGGTCAGTCTCCACTCTGATTTTCACAGTGGTTGCACTAGTTTGCACTCCTGTCATCAGTGGATAAGTTTTCTCCTTTCTCCACATCCTCAACAACATTTGTCCTTGTTTATTTTTTGGATCTTAACCATTCTGACTAGAGTAAGATGAAATGGTGCTGGTCAAACTGGATGGTGGTATATACAAAAATGCAACTAGATCACTATCTCTCACCACGGACAACTCAACTCTAAATGGATTAAAGACTTCACTATAAGACCCGATACCCTGAATCAGATAGGAAAGAAAGTAGGGAATACATTGGAACTTATAGGCACAGGAAAGGACTTTTTGAACATAACTCCTCTAGCACAAGCATTAAGTCCAACAATTGACAAAGAAGACCTTATGTGTCTTAAAAGCTTTGTATAGCAAAGAACACTGTTGTTCAAGTGAAGAGGAAATCACAAGGAAAAATTCTTTACTAGCTATAACTATGAAAAATGTTATTATATAGAAGATACAAAAAATTTAGAAAACTAAATATCAAAAAACAAACAACCAAATTAGAAATTAGGGTAAGGAGGTAGACAGGGAGTTCTCTAAAGATAAAATGCAAATGGCTGAGAAATACTTTGAAAACATTTAACATCACCAGGTGTGATGGCACGCACCTTTAACCTCAGCACTCTGGTGTCAGGGGCAGGTGGATCTCTGTGAGAATGAGGCCAGCCTGGTCTACAGAGCAAGTTTCAGGCAAGCTGTGGCTTCAGGAAGGCCCTGTCTCTAAAACACAACAACCAAAAAAAGTTCAACATCTTTAGTCATAAGCAAAATGAAAATTAAAAGTGCTGAGTTTTCATACTTTCAATTGTTAATAAAATGTATCATTGAATTTACTTAGTAATCATACTCCTTAACTTTGTCTTCTAACCCTAATGCTATTTACAACATCACACATTCTGTTAGTAAGGAGTCTAGGGTTTTTATTTGGTTTATTGAGTTTTTCATTTCAGCATTATTTCACTTTGTTTTTTTTCAGCACTTTGAATTCTTACTTGGATTGTCTTCATTTTCTTCACCTCTCTGTCTTTGTCTTCTTTGAATTGTTTCATTGTCTCTATAATCATTTATTTGAATTCCGCTCTGGAGTTTGTTCCAGGACATTTTCATTAGGGGCCATTAATATGATTTTTTTTCTTTTTTGGAGGAGACATCATATTTTGATTTTTCCTGTTTTTAAAAAGTATTTTATTTAAATTTCTATTTTATGTATGTGAATGTACTGCTTGCATCTATGTAAGTGCACCTGTATCGTGCAATGTCTGTGGAGGTCAGAAGAGGGCATTGGATTCCCTGATACTGGAGTTTCAGTTGGTAGTTAGCTGCCATGTGAGTGCTAGGAATTGAACCCAGGTCCTCTGCAAGAGCAGACAGTGCTCTTAACCACTGATCCATCTCTCCAGCCCCCAAATTTTATATTTTTATTTCTGAAATGTGATTTTTGCATCTGGAGCTAGTTTTTTTTTGTTGTTTCTTTCCTTTTTGTTTAAAGCACCTTTCTTCCTTCAGCAGCAATTTTTATAATGCTCCAGCGGGGCCCAATCATAGGGTGGTTGGAATGTGAATTTCTTCTGTTATCTGGTACTTGAAGGTACAATCTCTATCCTAAGTCTTCTGCTTTACAGTAATAGTCTGGCACCTGCAGTTCTTTGGTCAAGGAACTAAATACAGATTTTTCTATGGTATTGTGTACTAATCCTGGGTTTCAGGGAGAATGCAACCATTAGAGGGTCCCAGTCAGGTAGGTGGGAGGGCTCTCGTGTGTCCTGAGGGGAAGGAGGGGCTAGGGACTCCCCACAGTTGGAGGAGTCCTTGGTATTGAATGGACTAAGATCTGGTGAATCCTTAAAACAGCAGTGAAGAGCCAGAAGGAGGTAGTAGTCCCTGACAAGCAGCAGAAGGTGACCTGAATGGAGGGAGGCTTTCAGAGGGACAAAAGCAGCCTGCCTGAGTCCTGAGACCAGATAAGGAGACTGGAGAAATACTGGTGGGAAGTCGGCTGGGGTCTCTCAAAACCCAAAGGAAGTGAGAGGGACCAAGAGAAAATGGTGGTTCCAGGCAAGCAGCAAGGAGATTTGGAGGTACGTGCATGGAAGGGTCCCACAAGCAGGCACAGGTAGCAACTCTACCTGATTTATTTTTGTGGAATTATTTTTTAGTTCACTTATTCTTTAGAATATGAATGATGCCTAATCTTAGATGAACTATTTCGATATTTTAATTAAAATAATTTGATTTGTTGTATCTATTAACTCTAATTTCATTGATAGAACAGTAAATATACAAAGAAAATTGTGAAATAAGCTGACTACAACATGTTCAACTTTTACCAGTATCCAACAGCAAAGAAAGAACTGCCCTTTGAAAGGATGTACATGGTGGGTATCTTAAGGAAAAAAATTTGCAAGCTGGAGCTTCAAATATGGTTCATTACGTTACATTTCCTCTATACAAATCCATCTGCTAAGATTTCCTTCTGAGGAGCAGAAGCAATTTGAAAAAGAAACATGGCTTTAAGTGAGAAAAGAGTAATACCTCAACATGGTTAGCACCACCTCATTAAAATTCAAAATGGTATTTGTTAAATATTGGAAGATGTATGTCTGCTAGCTATGGGATAATAGGATGTTTTCAGAGACTTTTTTTGAAGTTCCATGGTCAAGAATAGAGCTGCCATTGCTTCACAAAAAAAGAAAGAAAAAAAGAGTTACCCCAAATCTGAGACTTCAATGCATGTCAATGTGGGTTTCCTGTCACACAAACTCTAATTACCATGTTTGGGATACCTATAGTTCTACTTATCTAGCAAATTCCAAAGGTACAGAAGTACTAACCTCTGAGATATTCATCTCTTGGGTCTTGACCTATTTTTGTAGTTGAAGTAGACTTCAATGTCTAGTACATTTGTGTATTCACTGGGTAATTATTGATACCTATTGGGGCCTACTATATTCCATAGATTTTTAATGGTCTCTAAGATGTTTTCCATTTAAAATTTGTGTCTTTGAAAGTCATTTTGACTGTGGGAACTAAAACAGTGTACAGGTGGGTTATATATTTAGAGCCCAAACAGTAGCACAAATTTGGACCTCCATTTTTTAGTGAGGAAAAGGCCGAAAAGTTCTGCTTTAATTCATTTTATACCTTTCTTTGACTTTCTACTCAATAATTTTTGGAAATTTTAATTGCTATGCTAGGTCCTGAACTTTATCTGGATTTTATAACCAGCATAATATAGAATACCTTAGACTGGGTTAGTCATAAACAACAGAAATTCATTGCTCACAATTCTTAAGGTACCAGTAGATTTGGAATGTGGTATTTGTTATGTACTCAAAAGATTATGTCTTCTCACATTCTCACATGGTGAAAACCAGAAGAAATATCTCTCAGGTCTCTTTAAACAACATAAATCTGATTCACCAGAGAATCACCATCTCAAAGTCTTCATCTTTTGCTATCTGTGCATTGGTGGCTCTCTTTAAACAAATGAATTTTTGAGACATTTAGAGTGTGGTATTCTCTCTCTACTCTGGTCCCCAAATTGTTGCACTTTCTTGATGTTTAAGAGAAAAATAAGGTATACGAGCAGTAAATCTTTGCAGCTGGCAGGAGAAAGAAGATGGAGAAGAAGAAGGGTGAAAGCCATGTTGTTTGTTGTGGAAGGAGATAAGCAGCAACATGGCAAAAGGAGAGTGGGCTTAAAACAATGAATGAAAGTGCCAGGGAAAGCTTAGCAAATGGCCAACTCTTGAAAAAAAGAGAAAAATACAATAAAAATAGAAAAAGTCAACCCCCCTTTTTACATTCTAACATTGCAGGGGTTCCATCCACAGTGCTTTCTCTTTTTTTCTTTCATTTATTTCATTTTTTAAAAGTCTTTTTGAGATAGAGTCTCCTGGTTGCCCCAGCTGATCTGGATCTCACTATGTAAACCAGGCTGGCTTCGATCTCACAGAGGCCTGTCTCTGTCTCCCCAGTGCTAGGATTAAAGGCATTCACCACCACACATTACTTTAGTGTTTTCTAATGGAAGAGGCTACAATCTACTGCATCCTGTGCACTTCTTACACATACTTCTTACATCTATCCTGTTAGTCTCAAAAGTTTTAAATTTCTCAACAATCAACTTTAAAGTCTATCTCCAAAGACTTCCTGAAGATTACTTCAATCAGACATCTATTAGACTTGCATTGTGGCAAATATCCTTCAGTATGAGTCTATGAAACAAACAACATAGTGCTTCCAAAGTACAATGATTAGATTGGCACAAGATACACTCATCCCAAAAGGAATAAGAAATAATAAAGGGTTAATAGAGTCCAAGTAAGTAAATCCAAAAGGACAAAAACATTGAACGTTACACTAGAGAATATTATTCTGTGACTCCATGTAAAACTGAGAGAAAACTTGAACAAATCTTGTTAGATAACTTACTTAATTTTTATCACCAATTTTAGTGGTCACTTAGATAAGTGATATTTTCCCACTAGTTTTGCTATATAGAGTAATTTTGATTGTATTGATCAGAGTGGAAATGATAGACCAAGTTGTTTTACAAGAACCTGAAGGCTGCTTTTGCATATATTGCACCAAGTGAAACCACTTACCCTTTACTTGGGCCTGCATAGATGTCTAATGGTATAATCAGAGTTTTAGCACAATTCAAGCTTCATCAGCCCCAGAAGGCTAGGCTCTATTACTTCTTCCAACCTGCAAGTAAGAAATGATGAAAAGCAGAGAAATGAGCTGTGAGAAGGAAAGTTCAAGGATACAAATTTGTCTTTAAGGTACTGATATTACCTTTAGGTTTAATTAGAGAAATAATTTGAGTGAGAGCAAGAGATACGCAGTTCTAGTCAAGATAGGGTCCTGCTAATCATTGTCTCAGCTATGGTACTCCTTGGAGGTCCCATGAAAAGTTATTGTTATAAGTACTTGAGGGATCCAGTCTGAAAGACGATATACTCCAGGATATAGCTTTGCAATAGATGTCTTCATCTTTGTTGCAGTCTGTCATGATTAAAAAGTTTGATGCTCCTGGAATCTAAGGTGATTGAAAGTTTAAGATAATGCTTCTTTGTGCTTTAAGCCTTAAACGGAAATGAGGCAGGTTAGTCATTATTGGATTTTTATCCAAACACACTTTTGTACAGACTAGGCTGAGTCAAGCAGGAGTGTAACTCACTATAAAAGAGAGAAACACAAAATAAGTATGAATATTTCAGGCTTAAATCCTTTTACTTATCTGGCAGAAATAAATGAAAAGCCAAAGGTTTTTAGTAGAATCAAATTCTGTGCGTTGGTTACAATGCATGACTCTTTGATATCAAAAGGGGTGCCATTTGAACATGTTATCTATAATTTTGCACAGATTTTATTACATATGTGCAGCTCATCACTTTCCTTATTTTAATTGATTTTTTTGAATTTCATAAAATATGTTTTGATCATTCCTTCCTATATTTGCACCCCAAATACACTTTGCCCAATTTCATGCTCTCTGTTATATATAGTTGTATCCACAAAAACCATTCAAAAGGACTCCAACCATTGGAGCCTGGTCCACCAACCAAGAGTCTTACCCTTAAATGAGATTGACTGTCCCCCTCTCAGCAACCATTGGTTGCCAATAGTTCCTCAGGTAAAGTTGGGGTTCTTACCCTATTCACTACCTCCATGGTGGAATTTGTCTGGTTTGAGCTTATGTAGGATTTGTGCATGCTGTAACCCATAGATGAATGCATCTCTCAGTTCTCACCTGAGAAGATTCCTCACAGTAGATGGTAATTAAGAGAACCACAACTTCCCAAAATGACAAGAACAGGAGACTGCAGAATGCTAATCATTGAATAGGACACCTATGTCAAATTTCTGCCTCCCAAGACTAAGGGGTCATTAACAAAGGTGGAAGGGAAATACTTCAAGTGTCAGAGGTGGTGGGTGACCACAAGGAAACAGCTAGTCAGTTACTCATAAGAACTCACAGCAAATAGTCCCATGTGAGCTCAAGCGAGATAGTATCCTACCATGAATGTAGGGAGGTTGGTGAGAAACCCCACCCCTATTTGAGGAACTGTTGACATCCAATGACTACTGGGATGGGGAGAGTTCATGTGGTTTAAGGGTGAGATTCTTGGTTGATTGACAAGACTCCATTGTTTGATCCCAATTTGAAGGACACTTGAGATTATATGAATATATATAT
>NW_008355784.1:832168-844650 GCF_000622305.1 Nannospalax galili | reverse complement strand
TTAAATGAAATTGGGTAAGAGATAGTCGTGGGTGAAGCTGGGGGGAGATAGAAATTCAATTAAAATATATTGCATAGAATTCACAAAAATTCAATTAAAAATGTACGAAAGAGTAATAAAAGCTACATGGTACTGTCAAAAACCAGACAGACATATCAATGGAATTGAGTGGAGGCCCAGTATCTACTTGATCTTTGTCAAAGATGACAAAAATATACTTCTAAGAAAAGAAAACGCCTTCAACAAATGGTTTTGGGAAACCTGGATTTAAACATATAGAAAACTGAAGCTGTTCTGTCATCTTTAAGCTTCCATAAAACTCGACATAAATGGATCAAAGATCTTAATATATGACATGGCACCCTAAAATTCCTAGAGGAAAGAAAGGGAGCATGCTTCAATGTTTCTTAGCCATCTTTAGTTCTTCTTTTGAGAAGGCTCTGTTCGGATCCTTAACCTATCTTTTAATTGGGTCATTTGCTTTCTTGGTTCTTTGTTTAGAGTTCTTTACATATTCTAGATATTAAACCTATGTCAAATGTGTCCCTGGTGAAGATTTTCTCACACTCTGTTGGTTTTATTTTCACTTCCTTGGTTGGTTCTTTTGATGTACAGAAGCTTTTTGTTTAATGAGGTCCTAATTTTTTAATTCTTGACCTTAATTTGTGAGCAACTGCTGTCTGATTTAGAGTCCTTTCCTACACCTATATCTTGTAGGTTACTGTCAATGCTTTCTTTTAATAGTTTCCGAGTTTCAAGTTTCACATTGAGGTCTGAGTCATTTGGATTTGACTTTTGTGTAAGGTTAAAGATGAAGATTTCTTCTACAGGTGGAAATCCAGTTTTGCTAGCACCGTTTGTTGAAGATGATGTCTTTCCTCTAGTGTGTGTTTTTGGCACCTTTGTCAAAATATCAAGTGGCTGAAATTGCATGTACTCATGTTTGGGTCTTCAATTATGTTCTGCTGACCTATGTGTCTGTTTTTGTGCAGGTACAATGCTGTTTTTATGACTATATGTTTTTATGACTATAGTTCTGTAATGTGTTTTGAGATCTGCTATGATAAGAACCCAGTATTGCTCATCGTGCTGAGGATTGCTTTTGCTTTCCAGGGACATTTGTAATTACATATTAATTTTAGGATGATTTTCTCTAATTCTATGAAGGATGCCATTGGTATTTTGATTGGCATTCCATTGAATGTGTATATTATTCTTGGTGGGATGGTCATTTTCACAATATTAATTCTTCCATTCCATGAGCGTGGGAGGTCCTTCCATCTTCTGGTGTCTTCCTCAATCTCTTTAAAGATTTAAAATTTTGATTATAGAGATATTTAATTTCTTTCATCAGTTTCATTTTGAGATTTCTTTTAAAGTTATTGTAAATCAAAGGGTTTCCATGTATTGTTGCTTCTTATTGGCGTATAGAAAGCCTACTGTTTTTTGTAGATTTCTGACACTATACTAAAAGTTTTAATCATTTCTAAGAGTTTTCTGGTGGAATTTTGTAGGATTTTAAGTATAATATTATATCATTGGCAAAAAGGGTTAATTTGACATCTTCTTTTCCTGTTAGTACTTCTTGAATTTCCTTGTCTTGTCTTATTTCTCTAGCAAGAGTTTCAAGCACTATATTAAAAACAAGCGGAGATGATGGAAAATCTTGTCTGGTTCCTGATTTTAATGGTAATGCTTCCAGTTTTTTTCCATTTAGAATGATGTTTACTGTGGGCTTGTTGTATATAGCTTTAATTATATGAGGTGTGTTTCCTCCAGTCCAGTTCCCTGTAGGACTTTTAACATAAATATGTGTTGAATTTTGTCAAAGACCTTTCCTGTGTCTATTGAGATGACTAGGTGATCTTTGTCTTTGAGTTCATTTATATTATTTATAATAGTTATTGACATATATATTGAGCCATCCCTCTATCTCTAGAATAAAGCCAACCTAATCATGATGATCTTTTCCATGTGTGTCTGTATACTGTTTCCAAGTATTTTATTGAGAACTTTTGCATCTATGTTCATTAAGGATATGAGTCTAGAGTTTTCTTTTTTGGTTGTGTCATTGCCTGGTTTTGGTCATAGAGTGATGCTGGCTACATCATAGAAGGAATTTCAGAGTTCTCCCTCTGTGTCTATCTTTTAGAATAATATAAGTAGTAATAGTTGGTAGAACTTCTTTCAATGTCTGGTAGAATTCTGCTGTTAATCCATCTTAGCTTAGAGGTTTTTTTTTTTTTTTTTTTTTAATCGGGAGGTTTTATATTGGTATTTTAATTTCCTTATATGTTATGGGTCTGTTTAAGCTGTTGATCTCTTCTGGTTTAGCTTTGCTGGTTCCCATAATTTTAGATATTCATCTATTTCTCTGAAGTTTTCAAATTTAATAGAGTATAGCTTTTTAAAGTATTTAATTACAATGTTCTGGATCTTTTTAGTGTCTTTTGTGATGTTTCCCCTTTCATTTCTGATTTTTGAAGATTTGGATTTGCTCTTTCCTTCTTTTTTGTACTAATTTTTATTGGGCTTTTTAAATTTTGTACATTTCCCACTCAAATCCAGACCCCCCTCCACCATCCATACCTCCCCCTATCCCACCCACAGAACCCTGTGCACTCTGCCTTACATGCTGAGTCCTATGCATTCAGGTGCTGGTATCCAACTGTCTTTCAGTGTAAATGTGTCCACTGGAGTCTAATCAGCCCATCCAGTGGTCCTATGTAGGTCATACTCTCCCTCACCTAGCAGCAATCAGTCTCAAATTGTTCCCAATCTAGTGCTGGTCCACCACCTGTTTTTACCTTCCCTTTGGGTCCTTGTTTAATTGAGCCCTGGCTCTTACAATCTTTCTGCCCCCTCTTCCATAATGGGCCCTGAACCCTGGTTGGGTGAGGTTCCATGTAGAAGTCCCATCCTATACTCTAAAGTCTCTTATTCTCCAAAACTTGCCCAATTGTGGCCTTCTGTGTACATCACACTCTGATGTACATGGAAACCTCACTGCTGAGAGTTGTGGGGTGCATTAGCTCTCTCTCTACCCCTTATTCTGCTATGTTCCATGCACCTTAGTTGTAGAGATTCAACTGCAGATATGTTGCCTCGTACTGGGCATCTCCCAGGAATATGTTCTCTGTGTCTGGCCAGATGTGCAGCACTGCAGTAGCTTCCATCTGTTGCAAAAGAAAGCTTCTTTGATGAGTGTGTATTGCATGGTTTTCACTCTAACAAAGGTCTTTTCTATCTGGCACTGCGTTCCTTGCCAAACAGCTCTCAGGTACATATGTGCATTAATGTTCAGGTACTCTATTTGCATTTTTCATAGGGTTTCTAGGGCCACGTTTCCCTCTAGGTGTCCTAGCACCTCAAGATTCACTCGTCTCCACTCTTTTTTCTTACATTCAGTTTCCCTCCTCCATTCCTCCCTAGTCACAGTGCCCCCATTTACCCCATCCCACAATACCTCCCAACTCCAACCATCTTTCCTCTCCTGACTTCCCTCCTTCTGCCACACCATGGTCTTTTGTTTGTCCCTCCCTCTTCTCCTCCCTACTAATTGCTCCAACTTTTTCCACCTCCCTCAGGTAACATCTGCTCTCTCCTATCCCCTTTTCAAGTTGTTTCTTATCCTTTACCTCCATGTATACTTTGCCTTCACCTGGATCCTGGTGTTGCATCAGAATTTATATAGTCATATATAAGGGATTGGTACTACAATCCACAAATGAGAGAGAACATATGTCACTTACTTTTCTGTGTTTGTGTTACTTCACTTTGTATAACACTCTCTAGCTCCATCCATTCACATACAAATTTCCCATTTCATCTTTTCTTACTGCTGAATAGAACTCCATTGAATAGATGTACCACATTTTCATTAACCATTCATCAGTTGAGGGACACTTAAGTTGTTTCCATTTCTTAGCCATTGTGAAGAGAGCAGCAACAAGCATGGTATCTCTACAGTATTATGAGTCCTTTGGGTAAGGAGTGGTATCACTGGATCATATGGTAGGTACAATTTTAGTTTGATGATTCTCCACACTGCTTTCCATAATGGTTGCATGAGTTTGCATTCCCACCAGCAGTGAATGAGCATTCCTCTTTCTCTACATCCTCTCCAGTGTCTGAAGTCTTTGGTTTTCTTCATCTTTGCCAATCTTACTGGGGTAAGATGGAATCTTAAAGTGGTTTTTATCTTCATTTCTCTAATTACTAAGGATGTTGAGTACTTTTTAAGGTGCTTCTTAGCCATTTTTATTTCTTCGTTTGAGAACTCTCTGTTTAGGTCTTTTGTCCATTGGGTCATTTATTTTCTTCTTTCTTTTTTTTTAGTTATTTTTATATTCTGGATCTTAGTCCTCTTATAAATGTGTAGATGGTGAAGATTTTTCCCCCATTTTGTGGGTTTTTTTCTTCCTTTCCTTAGTTATTTCTTTTGCTGTACAGAAACTGTAATTTAATGAGACCCCACTTTCTGATTGTTGACCTTAGTGCCTGAACAGCTGGTATCTGATATAGAAAGTCTTTTCCTATGCCTATATCTTGGAGGTGCTGCCTAAGATTTCTTCTAGCAGTTTTAGAGTTTCAGTTTTTATAGGTCTTTCATCCAATTGGAGTTGACTATTTGCTGGGTGAAAGATAAGGGTCAAGTTTCATTTTTCTGCAGGTAGAGATCCAGTTTTGCCAGCACCATTTGTTGAAGATGCTTTCTTTACTCCATTGTGTGTTTTATGAAAGCCAGAAAAGTATGGGATAAAATATTCTCAGTTTTAAACAACCATAGATGCCAACCCCGAATACTTTATCCAGCAAAACTATCTGTCAAGGTCGAAGGGGAACAGAAAATTTTCCATGACCAAAATAGGCTGAAAGAATTCATGTCTTCCAAACCAGCACTACAGAGAATACTTGAAGCAATACAAAGACCAGAGAAAGGAATGAGTATGCCCAAGAGGCTACAGAAAGAAAATAAAGTATAACAACAGAAACACAAAATAGGGCCACAAACACAAAGAAATTGAAATGACACTATGCAATACACACCTTTCAATAATAACACTAAATGTTAATGGCCTCAACTCCCCTAAAAAAAAGACACAGGCTGGTGCAATGGATCAAGATAGAAAACTCATCTTTTTTTTTTTTATCTTAGGGTGAAAGAATGGAAAAATCATATCTAAGCAAATGGCCTTAAGAAGCAAGCAGGTGTTGCAATTTTAATATCTGACAAAATAGACTTCAAATTAAAACTCATCAGAAGAGATAAGGAGGGTCAGTTCATTATAATCAAATGAACAATTGACAAAAAGATATTATAGTCATGAACATTTATGCACCAAACTCTGGAGCACTCAATTTCATAAAATCAGTAGTCCAGGAATATAAAACAGAGACTGACACCAACTCAGTGATAATGGGTGACTTTAATAGCCCACAGGTCAACTGAACAAAGAATAAACAGAGAGACATCTGAATTAAATGATATACTACATGAAATGGGCCTAACAGATATATATGGACTATTCCACACAACCACTGAAAAAAATAGATTTTCTACTCAGCAGCTCATGCAAGTTATTCTAAAATTGACCACATTCTTGAGCACAAAACAAATCTCAACAAATAAAAATAATGAAATAATTTCATGCCTTCTATCAGACCACAGTGCAATAAAGTCTATAATCAACAGCAAAAGAAGTTTTAATAAACACATGAACTCATGGAGATTAAACAACACACTCCTGAATCATGAATGGGTCAAAGAAGAAATAAATAAAAGTATTTCTGGAACAGAATGAAAATGAGGACACAACACAATAAAAACTCTGGGATACCCTAAAAGCAGTAGTAAGAGGGAAGTTTATAGCTCTTAATGCCTACATTAAAAAATCAGAAAGAGGCTGGGCGTGGTGGTGCACGCCTTTAATCCCAGCACTCAGGAGGCAGAGGCAGGTGGATCTCTGTGAGTTCAAGGCCAGCCTGGTCTACATAGTGAGTTCCAGGACAGCTGTGGCTACAGGGAGACCCTGTCTCAAAAAACCAAAAAATAAAAATTCAGAAAAAGATGAGGTTGGAGAGATGGCTAACATGTAAATGACTTGACAGTATAACTCGAGAAAAAGCAAGAACAAACCAACCCCAAACCTTAGACAAATAACAAAACTCGGAGCAGGAATTAATGAAATAAAAACAAAGAAAACAATACAAAACATCAATAGATATAAGAGCTGGTTCTTTGAAAGGTTTAACAAGATAGGCAGAACTTTAGCCCGGTTAACCAAAAGAAAGAAAATAAACAGACTTATAACAAATAAGGAAATTGAAACGATAATAAAAAACAGAAACAGAGGGAGAAGCCACAAACTCTTTTTATGGAGCCAGTATCACTCTAATACCAAAACCAGATAAAGAGTCAAATGAAAATAAAACTATATGCCTATATCCTTAATGAACATAATGCAGAGATACTCACTAAAAAACTTGCAAACTGTACACAGACACACATCAAAAAGATCATCCACCAAGATCAAGTCAGCTTTATTCCAGAGATGCAAGGATGGTTCAACAAAAGTAAGTCAATAAATGTAACACAAATGGACTTAAAGACAAAAACCACATCATCACAATAGATTCAGAAAAGGCATTTGACAAAATCTAACATGCATTCATGTTAAAAGTCCTAGAAGGAATTGATCTGGACTGAGCATACCTCAACATAATTAAAGCTGTATACAACAAACCCTTACCCAACGTCATCCTAAATGGAGAAAAACTGGAAGCATTCCCATTAAAATCAGGAACCAGACAGGGCTGTCTACTATCTATACTTCTTTTCAATATAGTGCTTGAAATTCTTGCAAGAGCAATAAGACAACAGAAGGAAATTAAAGGAGTACGAATTGGAAAAGAAGAGGTCAAATTATCCCTATTTGCAGATGACATGATATTATACAAGAGATCCCAAATATTTCACTAGAAAACTGTTAGAACTGATTAATACTTTTAATAAAATGTCAGGATACCAATCAACTTACAATAACAATCAATCAGAAAGCACTGAAGGAAACTCTCCCATTAGCCTTAAAAAAATAAAATACTTAAGAATAAACCTAACCGAATACATTAAAGATTTCTACAATGAAAATGTCAAAACTCTAAAGAAAGAGACAGAGGAAGATACTAGGAGATGGAAAGACCTACCATATTCATGGATTTATAGGATCAATATTGTGGAAATGACATCTTACCAAAAAATTGATAGATTCAATGCAATCCAGGCCAAAATACCCATGATATTCTTCACAGAGCTTTACAAAATCTTTCTGAAATTCATATGGAATCAAAAAAGACCCTGGATAGCCAAAACAATCTTGGACAAAAAGAACAGTCCTGTACAATCACCATACCAGATCTCAGATTATATTACAGAGCTATAGTCATAAAACAGTGTGATACTGGCACAAAAATAGACACATAGATCAATGGAACACAACAAAAGACCCAAATATGAGTTTATATAATTTCAGCCACCTGATAGTCTACAATGTTGCTCTTTTCTTCTTTTGATTAAGTGGACTAAGTGTCTATCTTGTTTATCTTTTCAAACAACCAGCTCTTAGGTATGCTGATTCTTTATACTGTTTTCTTTGTTTCTGTTTCGTTCATTTTTGCTCTGAGTTTTGTTATTTTTTCTTGTCTGCTGGGTTTGGGTTTCATTTTTTCTTGCCTTTCCAGAGACTTGAACTGCAGTGTTAAGTCATTTATCTATTCTCTTTCTGAGTTTTAATGTAGACACTTAGAGCTATACATGTTCCTCTTAGGACTGCCCTTAAAGTGTTCCAGATGTTTTTTGTGTTGTGTTATACTTTTCATTTAGTTCCAGGAATACTTTTATTTATTTATTAATTTCTTCTTTGACTCATTCACCATTGAGGAATGTGTTGTTTAATTGTCATGAGTTCGTGTAGTTACTAGGGCTCTTTTTTTCCTGTTGATTTTAAGCTTTATTGCATTGTGATCTGATACAATGAATGATGCCTGGAATTATTTCAATTTTCTGTATTTGTTGAATTTTGTTCTGTGCCCCAGTATGTCATCAATTTTAGAGAAAGTTCAAGGATATTCTGAATGGAAACCGTATTCCTTCATCCTTGGGTGGAATTTTCAGTAGATGTCTGTTACGTCCATTTGATGAATGGAATTATCTAATTGAGATGTCACTGTTTATTCTTTGTCAGCTGACCTGTTTATTGGTGACAGTGGGGTATTGACGTCCCCTACTATTATTGAGTTGGGGTTAATCTGTGTCTTAAAGTCTTGTACTATTGAGTTTGTGAAATTTGGTGTACCCACATTTGGTTCATGTTTGTAATAGCTTCTTGGTTAACTGTTCCTTGGATCAGAATGAAGTGACCCTCTTTTTCTCTTCTAATTAAATGTAGTTTGAAGTCTATTTTGTCAGATATTAGAATTGCAACCATTCCTTGTTTCTTAGTACCATTTGCATGGAATATTTTTTCCCATCCTTTCACCTTAATGTAGTGTTTATCCTTGAGGGTCAGATGAATTTCTTGAAAACAACAAAAAGATGAATTTTGTTTCTTAATCCAATGTACTAGCTTGTGCCTTTTTAAAAAAATATTTCTAATTTATATTTTATGTGTGTAAATGTTTTGCCTGCATGTATGTAAATGCACCCATGTTGTGCAATACTTGCAGAGGTCAGAAGAAGGCATCAGATTCCATGGAACTGGAGATAGTGGTGGTTATTATCCACCATATGGTTGCTATAATTGAACCCAGGTCTTCTGCAACATCTGTCAGTGCTCTTAACTGCTGAGCCATCTCTCTAGCCCTAACCTGTGCTTTTTCACTGGGAAGTGCAGTCCATTGATATTTAAAGTTGCTAATAAAAACATTTTAAAAAGAAAAACCTCCAAAATATATAAAGGCCTAGACAAGCATGTTAACACTTAAATATCATTTGTGGGATTCTCAATAGAAGATTAAAGAGGAAATTACTATACACACAAGAACAAACCTAATTGATATCCTTTTCCTTGGGAAATAATGTTTCTCTATACAAGTCAATACCTGCTTCCCAGGCTAAAGTGCTATTTTTGCCACTGCTGTGGGAAAAACCAAACCCTAGAAAAGTGCTGTTCTGTGGGATGATAAGAATCAAGACTGTGGCTCTGCTAAGAGGGAAATCACTATTCAGGAAGATGTCCTATCTGCCTAAGGGATGCTGACCTTTCAGGAATAAGAATGCCTATTATGGACTCAGAGAGATGTCTCAGTGGTTAAGAGCATTGGTTGTTCTTGGGTTCAAGTCCCAGCACCCACATGTTGGCTAACATCCATTCACAACTCCAGTTCCAGAAGATCCGATGCCTTCTTCTGACCTCTGTGAACATTGCACAACATGGTTGTACTTACACACACACACACACACACACACACACACAGAGAGAGAGAGAGAGAGAGAGAGAGAGAGATAAAATACACATAAAATAAAGATAATAAAATATTAAAAAATAAAATCAACCAAACAATCTCAGCTGAACTCTTGAGGCAGATCTCACCAATAGCCAAGAAATACATGTCTTATGCTTTTATTAGCAAGAACAACTTTAAGCTAAATAAAACAACTGTTACTTTAGCTGCTACCAGATCCCTATTAACCCAATATTTATGTACTCAAAGAATTCTTCATTTAAAGTGTGGAGACCTAAAAGCCCCACCTTGCATAGGTCCGAAAGGCAGTTACTGGGGGCGCAGCCTGGCTTGCTTTGAAAGTCTGAAGAATACTTCCGCACTGCTGAGGAATGCATGATCAGCATGTGACCATTCTTAATATACCCCCTCGGTGCGGGGGGGGGGGCGGATTTCCAGGTGCCTTTATAAACTTTGTCTAACACCTGCAATAAATGAGTCCCTGCTTGACTAGACTCTCCATTGCGTCTGAGTGTCCCCAGGTAATGGGGGTGGTGTGGGCTGGTGACCGGCGTGCTTACTCATCCCCAATCCTCACCTCACTGGGGGTAGCTGGTTCAAACCCCTGGCACCTGGCGCTCAACGTGGCACTCAAAGGAAGGTGAAAAGAAGAAAAGAAAGAAGTAAGAAAGAAGCAAAAATGGATTGGGGCCAATCGAGGAGGTTCGGGGTAAGCAAGACCCTAAAAATGGATAACGCATTTTTAAGTTTGAAGAACCAGCACTTAAAGCACTGAGAGATATGCTTAAAAGCAGGGGATTGTATTTGTTAGATCCTGTAGCTCAAAAGTTTTAGGCAGAGGCAATTCATTTGGCTCCCTGGCTACTTGGGGCTAATGTTTTCATTGGGCATACATGGGAACATGTGGAACATCTAGCTCAACAAAGGGAGGTTCAATTGGGGGTTGATCCACCGCTGGAGTTCTACCCTATTATTTTGGACTTAAAGGCATGCTTTCAGCCCGAGAGCCCTAAGCCCTCAGCACCTCTTCCTGACGAGCCTTCCAAAACCCCAGCATGGGAATCATGGGAAGGGTTTGAGGAAGAAAGCAGAAATGCAACAGAAGTGAATCCAAAAGCAGCCAAAGTAACAAGCAGCACCTTGGGTGTGCCCTGGTCAGCTTCAGGGCTTCCTGAAACCCATGAAAACTGTCCCCATTTCCAGGATCCTGGCCCCACTCAGGAGGCTTCTGTGAGGCCACAGGTAGAAGTGTATCCTAGTAATATAAACCTAGGAGGCACGTGACTTGACCTCTGGTACCCCTGGGAGGTGAAGGTTTTAAAGGAATTTAAAAAGGCGGTGGCTGAGGATGGCCCGGGATCACCCTGGGTAGATACTCTCCTCCAAGGCTTGGCTTATCAGCAGTGTACTACAAAGGATTGGCTGGACCTCGCCAAAGCAGTCCTTCCTAGCTCCATATATATTAAATGGTGTGCCCTCTTTAAGGAGGAATGCAGGACACAGGCTGAGAGGAATGCAAGTGCCAATCCACCGGTCCCCATTACTTTTGGGATGTTGACTGGTTCAAGTGACCATTATGCCATAGGGGAGCAACAGTTGGACATTCCAGCCCCCTATACAGAACAGGTCAGGCTCATAGGATTAAATACTTGGAGAAAATTGGACAAGGGGCCTACCAAATCCCCCCTTGCAGGAATTAATCAAAAGCCTGGTGAACCCCTCTACGAGTTTATAGACAGAGTGGAGAAGAGCTTAAAATGAAAAGTACCCCCAGGCCCATTGAGGGAGCAATTCACTAAACTCTTAGTATGGGATGGAATGGATACTGATCACAAGATAGCCTGTGCTGGCCTTAAGGACAAGTCCATGGAACAATGGATTATTGCCTCCAAGGAGGTGGGAACCCAGAGGGGGCAAACCAAAGCCATGGCTGCTGTCTTACAGATGCAAACAGAGACTCTAACCCATGCCTTAACCCAGGCATTTAATTCACTTAATTTTGGTCAGCAGGTAACAATGGGGCCAAGAGGGATAGAAGGTCCATGTTTTGGCTGTGGCCAGACTGGCCATATTTAAAGAAATTGCCCTCAGCGAGAGAACTGGCCTAAGCCTGGAGGTGGGATATCAAAAAGACCCCCATCTATGCCCTGTCCCTGGTGTAACAAAGGGCTCCATTGGCAAAAGGAATGTAAATCCAGATTTGATATTGAAGGAAAGCCTTTAAACTAAGTGGGGGGCATCCTCCAGCCCTGTTGGCAAAAGGAGGACTTCCCCATGATCGGCTACATTTACAATGCCTTCGGGGAGGGATCAGGAAAGGAGAAAAACCTATGGCGAATTGGACAGTCCCTATTATCCTTGGTGTAAGGCCCAAGATGGATCTTGAAATAGGTGGCAGGAGGTTTCGCTGCCTAGTGGACATAGGGGCTGATAGAACCATTCTTAGAAAGGAGGAGGTCCCATAATGATGGCACCTAGTTTCTGGGCACTGAATCCTAGGTGTGGGCGGATACACTCCATCAGAGGAGACTCAAGAATGGCTCACCTGGCAGGATGCAGATGGAGCTAAAGGGGAGGTGCGACCCCTGGTGGTGGCAGGGTTATCCACCAACATCATAGGACAAGATATTTTGGGGGACGCACAGGCCTGCATAACCACTGATAGCAAGGCCTTTTATGATAACCTTTTGGATCTTGAAGAGTCTGATAGACTTCCTGAGTCAGCAACTCAAGGGTTGTCTCACCATATCAATTACAGGGGGGAACCAAAGAAAGAGCATCAGGTTCATCCCCAATTCTAAGGGCCACTGCCCCTCAGGTTCCAGCTATTCAGTGGTTCCCTGGGGCGCCGGTATGGGTGGAGAAGTGGCCATTACCTGAGACAAAGCAAAAGGCTTTAAAGGAAATTGTGCAGGAACAATTACGGTTGGGCCACATCCGGCCTTCTGTAAGTTCATGGATCACACCTCTCTTTGTTATTAAGAAAGCCTCTGGCAAATGGAGAATGTTGCAAGACTTCT
>NW_008355784.1:816915-831055 GCF_000622305.1 Nannospalax galili | reverse complement strand
AGAGAGAGAAGCCCCTATCTTCTTACAGCATCTTAGGGGGCACCAAGGATTGCCTAGGCTTTTATCCCAAGGCAATGCAGAGGCAGACAAGGTGGCTTCCACCCAGGTCCTGTCAGCAGGCCTGAATGAAGCCCAGGGGTTACATAACCTCACTCATGTAAATTGGAGGGGACTCCCTTAGAGGTTTCCTCAATTTCCCTCGAGAACCTAAAAAAGATTGTACATACCTGTAAGTCTTGTCAACCTTTTCTACAGGTACCACCTCTGCAACAGCCAGGGGTAAACCCCAAGGGACTCAAGCCCAATTCCTTATGACAAACGGATGTCACACACTATGCTGCTTTTGGAAAGCTTAAAATGAAGCCCAGGGGTTACATAACCTCACTCATGTAAATTGGAGGGGACTCCCTTAGAGGTTTCCTCAATTTCCCTCGAGAACCTAAAAAAGATTGTACATACCTGTAAGTCTTGTCAACCTTTTCTACAGGTACCACCTCTGCAACAGCCAGGGGTAAACCCCAAGGGACTCAAGCCCAATTCCTTATGACAAACGGATGTCACACACTATGCTGCTTTTGGAAAGCTTAAGTATATTTTTGTATCCTTTAACACATTCTCACATGCATGTTGGGCTACCGCTCATATAGGAGAGAAGTCTAAACATGCTCAGTCTCATTTTCTCCAGTGCTTTGCCAGGTTGGGATTTCCCCAAAGAATTAAAACTGATAATGGACCATGATTTGTGAGTAAAAATTTACAAGATTTCTTCTCACTTTGGGGAATTCAACACAATACAGGAATTCCCTACAATCCCCAAGGTCAAGCCATTATAGAACACAACCATCAAAACCTAAAAATTCAATTACAAAAACAAAAAGGGGGAATAAGCCCCCACCAACAGTTGGATATGGCCTTATTCACTATTAATGTTCTTAATTTTCAAAAAATTCAGTTGGAATCCTGGTTTCAGAAGCATTGGGGACAACAGGAGCAGAGACCTGAGGTATGGGTAAGATGGAAAGATCCCATCACCAGGCAATGGAAAGGACCAGATCCATTGGTAACCATGGGTTGAGGCTTTGGGTGTGTCTACCCTACAGGAGATTCAAACCCCATATGGGTGCCTGCAAAAAACCTTAAGTGGGTGGGCCAGGATCCAACTGACTAGTACGACGGTCCATGGACAATAGTTCATGAGAAAAAATTCCTCTCTTTATTTGTATCCATCTGAGGTAAAGGACCCAGTTCCTTGACTTCATTACCAGTCGGCCTCTTTGACAACTGGCTGATTGGCTAAAAGGAACATGGTCTCAGAAGTATTTCAACTTGTCCTATGCCATGACTTGCTTTGTTTCTCTTGATAATGCTTATCTTTAAGTGTCTTTACCCCATAATTCAGCGACAGAGGACCCTTGGAACTGCCACGGCCCACCTCTTCATGATTAAGAACTTCTCCAGGACCCCCTCCGGTTGCCCACATTTGGCTAACCAAGTTAGGCAGAGACTAAGACTGTCACGGGCTGGCATTACCCACATGGCTACCCTTAATCATGATGCATTTTTAGCCAAAGACGGGAATGATGTCCCATGACAAGTACTCCTAAGAAAGGACATGCACATGGCCAGGTGCATGATCCAGTGATGGGCAAGGCTTGATCAGAGGTGACACAACCTAAGACAGGCAAAAATGCATAAGATTAGAGGAAGGAGATAGCCATCTGTCCTCAGGGAGCTGCCTATGAGGTGGGTAACCCATGAAATAAAGTCAGTCCAGCCTTAAAATAAAAATAAAAAGGGGGATATGTGGGGACCTGAAAGCCCCACCTTGCACAGGTCCAAAAGGAAGTTACTGGGGGCATGGCCTGGCTTGCTTTGAAAGTCTGAAGAATGCTTCCACACTGCTGAGGAGGGCATGATCAGTGCATGACCATCCTTAAGATACACCCTCTGGGGGCTGCGGGGATTTCCAGGTGCCTTTATAAGCTTTGTAACACCTGCAATAAATGAGTCCCTGCTTGACCAGACTCCCTGTTGTGTCCAAGTGTCCCCGGGTAATGGGGACAGCATGGGCTGGCAAATGACATGATTACTCATCCCCAATCCTCACCTCACCAGGGTTGCTGTTTGAACCCCCAGCATAAAGAAAAAGTATTCATCTCTTTTCTCTCCCTGTCTAATATCCCTCCTTCCTCTGAAGTTAAAGTACCACCATTTTCCCCTTGATAATACCTGTATCCTATTATCCCCCTCTCTTGAGCTCCTTCTCCTTTATTCCCATATTTTCTTGTATGTCTTTTCTACCTCCCTTCCCAGTTGAATACCTCCATTTTCCCACTGGTAACATCTGCTTCCTTCTATCCTCTTTCAGGATTTCTTTCCCTTTAACTCCTGGTTCCTTTCCATTTCCATGGGTCGTGTTAAATCACATATAAGGATATATACTCACATATAAGGAATTGGTGCTAAGACTGAAAAAATGGGGGACAACTGCCCATGTTTTAGAGAATAAGAGACTGCAGCGTGTATGTAAGGATATGACTCCTATACTGAACTTCACCCACCCATGGCTCAGGGACCGTTGCAGAAGAGTGTGGGGGAGGATAGTAAGTGCCAGGGATGGCCTATGAAACTAGAGAAACAGAGGCTTTCAGGCAACTGGAAGCTTGCACATGTGAAATTGTGGCAATGGTGGCATTGAGCACAGGACCCATGCAGAGTCAATCAGACAAGGGCTCAGAATGGAGCCAGAGAAATGGGTGGCAGGCTGGCAGTAATCTAGGAATAGTTGGAGACTGATTACTACTGGGCGAGGGAGAGTAGACCTTACTTATGATCTCTAGATAGGCTGAGTGGAGTTCAGTGAATGAATTTTCAGCGAGGGGCATCTAGGTACAAATGTTGACTTGTTGAGATTTAACATGTTTCACAGAATGCATGAGTTCTGGGAGGAGTGGGGGGACTCGGATGGAGGAGGGGGTCTAAATTTGATAAAGAACTGTTGTATGAAATGTACAAACTCATTAAAAATCATTTTAAAATGTAATTGACTGATTTCTTTGGCAGAGGAAATTTCAAGACAATATAACAGTGAATCCATAGCTTTGTTGTTATTCACATTTCTTATGCAGGTCTACAATTAAAAAATCAATAAGGGCATGAAGAAATGAAAAATGTACAGTTTGGAGTGGAAAAGAAGACTAGGAAACTTAATGTTGCAGCCAAGAATGTGCTAGAAGAGAAGCTGTAATTATTAAAGAGATTAGCACCATTACAAACAGGTCTGGTCTATGCTTAAACAACAGGGAACAGTGCCATTAGAACAAGACCCACCCATCTAAGCTTCTAATTTGTTAACGGAGAAAGCCTAAGGTGTTGCTTGCTATGCAAACCAATTGCTTCAAAATATAAATGCTTCTGCTGATGTATTTTAAGGGTGCATGTGTCCCTCCCAAACTGGCTTGCAAACTTGGGAGGGTCATCCATCTGATACTAAATTTGGAAGCATGATGCGTTGAGTGAAAGGATAATGGATTCTTCCTGAGTTGTTTCAGAGCATGAGTGAGTTTCTGTATGAAAGCCTCAGGAGGGCAGGAAGCCCTGTGACATCATTGTAAGAAACTGTGAAGATCAACCCTGTGTTGCAATGGAGACTCCAAGAAATTAGAGATGCCAAAGCCATAAGACATTTGCCAAGAAAATGTGCATATAGAAATTGAAACAATCCCAATTAAGAAATGTACGCTATACATGATATATCTGGAAGACATGGAAATGCAGAATTTGGTGTTTTCCCTGCTGGGTTTTGGTCTCACATTTGTCTAGTATTTTTTTCACTATGATCCTATTCTCGTTTGAAATGTGCCATGGTATAGTGGATGCATGTAATTTGCTTTTTTATTTTAAAGGGGCTAAATTTAAGAGATTACATTATGCCTCAAAAGACGCTTTTGACTTTTGAATAGTGTTGAGACTGTTGAGTACTTTTGAAGATAGACTAAGTGTATTTTGACTGTGATATGGCCATGAGCTTATGTGAGCCATGGAGTAGAATGTGATGGTTTGAATGAGAAATTACCCCTTAGGCACAAGTATTTGAACACTTGGTCACCGAGTGGTGACACTGTTTGGGGAAGTTCATGGAACATTTAGGAGGTGGAGCCACAATGGTTAAAGCACATAACTGGAGGTAGGTTTTTTTAAACTAAATTTTTGTGTATTTCATACAGAATATTCCAATCAATCTTATACACATCCTTCCCAGCTGGTGCCATTTCATAGCCCCCTACTGTAATTTGTACATTCTGTCATTTGTATTGTGGCCTATTGTGTCAAGGTAGTGTCTCCAGACATCCTTCAGTGCAAGTTCATCTACTAAGGTCTAGGCAACCTATCTAGAGTCTCTCGCTTTAGGAAGACCTGCTCTTCCTTACCCTAAAGTTGCCAATATTTCTTCACCTAAGGTTTGGGTCAGCTCTACAATTTCCCCAGGTCTATGCTGGGTTTTTGTCTGCTTGAGTTTTCATGGGTTCTGTGTATGCTGATACCATTGCTGTAGGTTCATATGAGCAGGGTCTAAGGAGCTTGTAGGACTCTATTTCCATGTGGTCATGCACCTCCTCCTTGGCTTTTACAATCTTTCCACCCCCTATTCTACAATGGTCACTGAGCACTGGATGGGTGTTTAATATAGGAGTTCTGGTCAAGGACCAGCATTATTCTGCAGACTCTTAGTCTCTACATTTTGGCCATTTGTGACCTTTTGTGTTCCTGGCCCTCTGTTGCATGAGGGGGCTTCATTAATGAGAACTGAGATATTCATTATTGTCTTCTTTACCCCTTGTTCTATTTTCCATGAGCCTTAATTGTAAAAGTTGCATTATTAATGTGCCACTTAGACTTGCAAAATTCACAGACAATGTCAGCGTGTGACCAGTTATGGTACTCTAATAGTCTCTATTTATGAAAAATGGGCTTCTTTAATGAGCGGCGACTGGGATATTTGTCTGTAAATATAGGGATACATATTTTACACATAGTAAGAAGTTACATTAGTCTAGGGATATGTCAGTCTTTGGGTTTTCTCTAAGATCTATGACCTCTCCAGGTATGTGTATTTGGCTAAGTTTGCAGTACCACACATGAGTTTCCTCCCACTGAGTGGGATTTTAGGTAGCTGTTGACTTCCCCAAGATAAAAGTTTCACTACTGCACTAATGTCATGTTCTGTGACAGTCACTGATGTAGATATTTGGTCTTGAAGCTGGTGTTGGACCATTGGTTGAAGTTCTCCTGTCTGGCACTGTTTCTTGTTATGTAGGCTTTAGCTATACACATGGACTCATTTAGAGATATTATATGCAGCTGAAGACAGAACATATTTTGGACACAGAATTTGGAGCAGTGGAGTTGGAACTGAACTGGAAGAAACTTCCCCTGAAGGCTAGTTATCATAACTTTGGAAATGATGGGAGGTCCTTCAATCCTCTGAGGTCTTCCTCAATTTCTTTCTTTTTTTTTTTTGGTCTTTTTGAGACAGTGTCTCCCTGTGGCTCCAGCTGTCCTGGAACTCACTATGTAGACCAGGTTGGCCTTAAACTCACAGAGATCCACCTGCCTCTGCCTCCTGGGTGCTGGGATTAAAGGTGTGTGCCACCATGCCCAGCTTCAATTTCTTCCTTTAAAGATTTAAATTTTTCATTGTATAGATCTTTAATATCTTTTTTCAGGTTTATTCCAATATATATTGTTTTTTGAGGCTATCGTGAAAGGGAGGGTTTCCATGTATTCTTTCTCCAAATGCTTGCTACTGGTATGTGTAGAAAAGCTACTGATTTTTGTGGGTTAATTGTATACCCTGCCACTATACTAGATGTGGTAATCATTTATAAGAGTTTGTCTGGTGGAATTTTTGGCATCTCTTAGGTATTATACGTTATCTGGAAAAATTGATAATTTGACCTCTTCTTTTCCGATTAGTATGCCTTTAATTCCCTTCTCTTTTCTTATTGCTCTAGCAAGATTTTAAAGCACTATATTAAAAAATAGTACAGATAGTGAACAACCATATCTGTTTCCTGATATTCATGGAAATGCTTCCAGTTTTTCTCCATTTAGAATGATGTTGGCTGTGGGTTTGTTATATATAGTTTTAACTATGTTGAGGTATGTTCCCACCAGTTCACTTCCCTCTAGGACTTTTAACATAAATTCGTGTTGAATTTTGCCAAAGGCCTTCTCTGCATTTATTGAGACGACCATGTGGTTTTTGTCTTTGTGTCCATTTAATAAGATTTATGATATTTATTGACTTATACATAAGTCAATATACATGTTGAACCATTCTTGTATCCATGGAATAAAACCGACATGATCATGGTAGATGATCTTTTCTCTGTGTGTCTTTATGTGGTTTGCAAGTGTTTTGTTGAGAATTATTCCATCTATGTTCATTAAGGATAAGGTTATATAGTTTTCTTTATTTGGTTGTGTCTTTACCTGGTCTTGGTATCAGAGTGATGCTGACTTCATAGAAGGAATTTGGGAGTTCTCCCTCTGTTTCTATCTTTATGAATGGTTTAAGTAGTATTGGATATATTGGATATAATTATTTAAATGTCTGTTAGAATTCTGCTGTGAATCTATCTTGGCCTGGGCTTTTTTTTAGACTAGCAGTTTAGCATTTTGCTTCGATTTTCTTATATGTTATGGGTCTGTTTAAACAGTTGATTTCTTCTTGGTTTAGCTTTGGTGATTCCCTTGATTTTTAGATATATATTCATTTCTTTTAGTTTTTCAAATGTAATAGTGTACAGATTTTTAAAGTATTCCCTTATAATGTCATGGATCGTTTTGTTGTCAATTATGATATACCTCCTCTCATCTCTGATTTTCTTGATTTAGAGTTGCTTTTTATTTCTTTTGGTTAACTGAGCTAAGGGTCTGTCTATCTCTTTTATCTTTTCAAAGGACCAGCTCTTGGATTCATTGAGTCTTTGTATTTCTTTCTTTTTTTCTATTTCATTAATTTCCACACTTGTTTTTGTTATTTCATCTCTTCTGCTGGGTTTGGGTTTCATTTGCTCTTGCCTTTCTAGAGTCTTGAGTTGCAATGGTAAGTCATTTGTTTGTATTGTTTCTGATTTTTTTAATGTAGGCACATAGAGCTATACACTTCCCTCGTAGGACTGGTTGAACGTGTCTGTGAGGTTTTGTTGTGTTGTATTTTCTTTTCCATTTAATTCCAGTAATACTTTTATTTCTTTAATTTTTTGTCTAACCCATTCATCCTTAAGGAATGTGTTGTTTAATCTCCATGAGTCTGTGTAGTTACTAGGGATTCTTCTGGTTTAAGCTTTATTGTATTATGGTTTGATAGAATGCATAAAATTATTTCATTTTTCTGTTTTTGTTGTTGTTGTTGAGGTTTGCTTTGTGTCCCAGTATGTGGTCTATTTTGGCAAAAGTTTCACAGGGTGTCGAATAGAAATTATAGTTCTTGGTGCTTGTGTAGAATATTCAGTAGATAATTGTAAGGTCAATTTTACATATGGTATTGTTTGATTCAGATATCTCTCTGTTTTATTCTTTGTTCAGCTGACTTGTTTAATGGAGACATGTGGTATTGAAGTACCCTACTGTTAGTCAGTTGGGATTAATATATGCCTTAAAGTCCTGTGGTACTGTTTTTATGAAGTTGGGTGCATCAGAGTTTGGTGCATATATGTTCATGATTGTAAACTATTCTTGCTTAATTATTTCTTTGATTGGAATGAAGTGACCCTCTTTATCTTTTCTGATTAGTTTCAGCTTGAAGTCCATTTTTTTCATATCTTGGAATTGCAAACCCAGCTTGTTTCTTACTGACATTTTCTTGGAATATTTGTTTTTCCATTCTTTCACCTGTCCTTGAAGATGAGATTGGTTTCTAGGAGAAGAAAGAAAGAAAGAAAGAAAGAAAGAAAGAAAGAAAGAAAGAAAAGATGGATTTTGTTTCTTAATCCATTCAATTTTCAATTAGCCTGTGCTTTTTGACTAGGGAATTTAACCCATTGATATTTAAAGTTATTATTAAAAGATGTGTATTGGTTCCCATTCTTTTGAGTTTTATTTGCATTCTTGGTCTAACTTTGTTTTTCCACTGTTAAACCCTGATTTAGTTTCTCTCTGTTGCCCCTTCAGTATAGTCATTTTTTTCTTCAGTTCTTTGTATTGTTCTGTATGTTTAGTGTTTTTACTATGATACATCATGGGGTGTTTCTTTTCTAGCCCTATTTGGTGTTCTATATGCTCTTTATATTTGTTTGAGCATGTCTTTCTTTAATTTGCAGAAATTTTCTTTGACTGTCCTGTTGAAGATCTAATCAATATCATTATCCCAAGATTCTTCTTCCTCTAGGCCTATGATGCATAAATTTGGTCTTTGCATGGTGTCCCACATTTCCTGCACATTAATTATTTATTTAATAACCACATACTTAGAGGAAGCATTTCATTACAACAGCATTGACATATTCAATAACAATTTTCTGAGCTAAGATGCATCTTTTTCAAAATTCTTTGTAAATTTTTAGGTTTACAGTTGAATTATTACAGGTATATAATATTGTACTCAGTATAAACCCTATAAGACATAAAATTAAATGAGGTTTTAACCTTTAAAAAAGATCTCCATTTCATTATTAAAATATACAGTTTCATGCAGAAAAATTCATGTTCAATGCAATTGACATTAAGATGTTTGCACATGCATTTCTAATCTCTATATATCTGATTATTACTAGTAACAGTCAGTTGCTTTCTGAGCTCCTTGGCATCTGAGCATGGATATAAAGTCATCAGGTAGATTTCAATGCTAATGATTTTCACATTTACTAATTATTATTATTTTTAATCATTATTTTTTAAATTTTTAATAACTACATGATTAGAAGAAGCATTTCACTACAGATTTAACATATTCAGTAACACACATTTAAAAAATGTTGTAATCTTTATTGAGCAGTCCAATTCTTCAACTTATCCAGTCTTGAAATTCTGTTTTCCATTTCATTCGTTCTATTGGTGAGACTTTCTTCTGTCATTTCTAAATGGCTTATTGAGTGTTTCACTTCTTCATTTCAGTCTGAGTTTTTTCAACCAATATTTCTATCTCTTTTGTGAATTCAGTCAGATGTTTATCCCTTTTTTCTTTTAGTTCTTTGATATGATTGTTTGTATGTTCTTTAAATTCATCAAATTGTTTGATCACGTTTATGATTGTACTTTTAAATTCTATGTCCTCAGTTATCTCTGGGAGTTCTCTTCTATAAGACTCTTGGTGTTTGATGGGGACATATTATTTGGGGTTTTCATTTTTTTCATTGTGAATTCTGTATGTGGATTTCTGTGGATGTTGTGATTCTGGTGTGAAATTCAAGCCTTCCTTTGTCAAGTTGAAGTTTGCTTATATTTATATATTTGATGTGCCTTGGTTGCTTTCTTATTGGATATGAAAAGCTTGTTGGTCTAGGCTTTAGGCTTCCCCCTTTCAATTTTATATTGGAAGGACCAGATGGCTCTAGTCCACCTACTCAGGATTTCCAGAAGAGGCTCTAATCAGGTGAGAATCAGATGCTCTCAGTCTTCCTTCTAAGGTCTAGGTACATCTAGCCAGCAGGCACAGCACAATTTGGAATGTGTGTTAGGCAGAGACTGGATTCATGTGATCTCAGACTGTCTGCCAATATTTGGGACCCTACTAAAGGGCAGGTATACCTAGCCCTGCAGCATTGGGAGTGGCTTCAGATGGTCTCCATGTAGGGGGATGGGCATGGCACAATTTAGAGGCCTCAGCAACACATGGAGCTAAAAGTGTAGTCCAGAAATCTGGGGTGCTAAGAACAAAAGTGGCCTCTGCCCTGGGCTAGAAGGAGAACAAAATGTGGGGTCTGGGAGATTGAAGTTGCTCATCCTGTAGAAGAGTCAAGCCACAGTGGACAAGGACAGACTTACCAGGAAAGAATACTGGTCTGGGGAATTCAAGGACTTGGGAGTGGGGACAGCCTGTGAAGGTTCTAAGAAACTAGACCGAAAAATTTAGCTGGTCTGAGTGCAGGGGATCAGGACACAATGGGTGTGTCTGGACTAAAAGGGTAGTCCAGAGATCTGGGGTGCTGAGAGCAAAAGTGGGCCATGCCCAACCAAGGCTAGGAGAACAGGATGTAGGGTAGGGGAGACTGAATTTGCTCAGGCTATAGGGAAGTCAAGGTGTAGTAGGCAGGATTAGACTTACCAGGGAGGAAGAGTGTTCCCCAGAATCCAATGCACTTTGGGTGTAAGGACACTCAGGGAAGAAGGCTGGTCTCAGTAGTGCAAACTCAAGTTGAGGGTAGGAACAGCCTGTGAAAGCTCTAAGAAACTAGACTGAAAAACCGAGCTATTCTGAGTGCAGGTGATCAGAATGCAATGCATGGGTCTGAACTAAGATGGAAGTCCAGAGATCCAGGGTGCTGAGAGCAAAAGCAAGACTGTGCCCAAGTCTAGAAGGAGAACAGCATGTGGAATTGGGGATACTGAAGTTGCTCAAACTGTAGGGAAGTCAAGGCCTAGTGATCAGAGTTTATAGTTTCCACTGACTTCCACTTTTCTCTCTGATTTCAGTGAGTTGCCTGCTCCTGCTACCATGCCTGATGCTTGCTGCCCTACCTCTGTCACCTGATGAACTGTTATCCACCTGGAACCACAAAAGTGCAAAAAAGAAGTACTTTTTCCAGAAGGCACTATTGGTCATGGGGTTTAATCACAACAGCATAAAAGCAGCTAATATAACAGCCTACCAAAATAATTTAAATGCACCCCCAAAAATGATGATATAGAAGCAGTAATTAAAATTTAATCTGATAGAGGCTGGGAAATGACTCAGTGCTTAAGAGCACTTGCTCCTCTTCCAAAGGATCCAGATTGGGTTACCAGGACCAACATGGAAGTTAACAGACTTCTGTAACTCTAACTCCAGGGAATCTAATGCCCTTTTCTGGCCTGTTGAGCAGTGCACACATATGATGCACTTTGTATCATGCAGGCAAAACACTTAGATACTTAAAATAAAAATAAATTTCTTTACTGCTGAGTAAAACTCCATCATAAAAATGAACCGTATTTTCATTACCCGCTCATCAGTTGAGGGACACTTAAGTTGCTTCCATCTCTTAGCTATCGTGAAAAGAGCAGCAACAAACACAGATGTACAAGTGTCTCCGCAATAGGATGAGTTCTTTGGGTATATGCCAAGGAGTGATATAACTAGGTCAAATGGTAGGTTCATTTGTAGTTTTTTAAAGAGTTTTCCACACTGCTTTCCATAGGGGTTGAACCTGTTTGCAGCCCCTCCAGCAGTGGATGAGTGTTCCCCTTTCCCCACATCCTCTCCAACATTTGATATCATTTGTTTTCTTGACCTTAGTCAGTCTGACTGAGGTAAGACTTCTTCTTTTGAAAACTTTCTGTTCAGCTCCTTAGCCCATCTTTCAATTGGGTTGCTTCTTGTCTTGATTCTCTTTTTTTTTTTGATTTCATTATATATTCTGGTTATTAAACCTCTGTTGGATGTGTCACTAGTGAAGATTTTCTGCCATTCTGTGGGTTTTCTGGTTGCTTCCTTGGTTGTCTCCTTTGATGTACAGGAGCTTTTTAATTTAATGAGGTCCCATTTGTTAACTCTTGCCCTTGTTTCCTGAGCAATTGATGTCCAGTTTAGAAAATCCTTTCCTACGTTTATATCTTGTAGGTTTTTCCCAATGTTTTCTTCAAATAGTGTCAGAGTTTGAGGCTTTACTGTTGGGTACCCCTGCTGTGTAAAGTAGTAGTTTCTCCAGGTCTGGATGGCCTATGGGCTCGGTCTTAAATGCAGAGACTCCTTTTAACAGCAGTGTGTCTTTCCTAGCATTTTTCCTGACTCACCTTTTGAAGTGACCGCCACAGATGCCCTACCGTAAACATGGCCTCTGGCTCTGGAAATGTCATGCTTTCCTGTGTGATTTTTTCTGGCAGTCTGGCAACCTTGCAGGAGCCCACTTCCATATGCAAATAGGGTATCTCACAAAGTACCTATCAGCTAAAGCTTTTACCACTACCCCCATGGTATAAAGTTTCCTGATTCCCTTCAATAAACGGAGCTGGATAGCTAGGAGCTGGAGCGGGAATCACTGAGACTTGGAGAATAAAGAGCTGTACCACTGAATCTGACTGAACTGAGTCCTATGTCTCCTACCTGCGATCCAGTCTCCCCGGGGGGCAGTATCCTTCCGTCATCGACTCACGGACACCTAGCTTTAGCCGCCCCCGCACTTTCCCACGTGATCCAGCCGCCGGTGGATCTCGCATCTTGAGGAAAGTGCATGGGTGAAATTAGGGTGGGATCTGGCCGGGCAAAGCCCCGGCAGCAGCAGACTTTCAGCACCTCAGCAGCGGACAGTGACGCGGGACGCAACCAGAGAAGCAGACACCCGCAGGACCCACCGCCGCTTCCAGGGCGCGCACAGGGGAGATCTCCATGCGCCCCATTCCTGCCGCCCAATGTGAGAGCCTCTGTACCGCGTGCCAGCTAGGAGCTGGTGCCCATGGAAATGCAGGATTCGTGAGTATCCCTCCCCCACCAGGAGGGTAATAAAAATCTCTTCTAAATTTCCTCCTTTTGTTTCTGGTCTGAAGTCTTCATGTGGGACCGCTAGGGACAGAGAGACAACTGAGGCTTCCTGGTCAGGGATACTCCCTGATGTTAGCTGAAGGTTTCTCTGACCCCCTAATGGACCCCAACTGCCTGTACAGGTGTAGACAAAAGACCTCTCTTTATATCTTTCTAATATCAAAACCCAGTGACGCAACGGCCAGTTAAAAGTCACAAGGATGGCCGCCACCCTCTTAAACTTGTGGGAAGGCCTGTGCTGGAATCCAAGCAAAATCCCCTAAGATCTTGAATCTTAGGAATGTTTTCTTGGGGACCATCACTTCACCCCACTTTTCTATCTGAACACTGCTAGAAAAATCCCCAAAGATCTCCACGTAAGCTGTGGAGTCAGGCAGATTTCTCTACTCAGCTCTGTTACCCTGCCCCCAGGCATTCAAACCACAGCTGACAACTAAAACCAGTTGAGAATTTAAATTAACAAGCCCCTGCCGAGCACCTGGTAATTCATGGTGGCTCACGGCCAGATTTAAAAGTAACACTTTTTTTTCTGCAAACCTAGAGGCTTGTGACTTGCCAAGATGCTCCAAGCCCTCTAGGGTCCGACTGCTGTAAAAACATCTTCCCTTCATAATGGGAAATTCAGCATCATGCCAGAGAAAATGCCAAATTCGTTCCCTTAAAACTCTGCTCAAATCTAGAGGACTTAAAATTTCCAAAGAGGAAAGCTTAAAAGTTTGGAATGAGGTGTATCGGTTTGCACCCTGGATCTTATCAGCAAACATATCTGATCCTAAGGTCTGGAACTTTCTTGTACATTTGGCTTGTAAAAAAGAAATCCAAGAAAAGCAAAATTTCCCTCTCTCCTTTTTCCCGATAATGGCAGCCATCCAGCAATGCTTAAAAAACCCACCTAAGATTGAGGAAAGCTTACAAACGCCAGAAAATAATAAAGGAGAAGGTTCAAATGATTAAAAAAAAACCCCTACAGACTGCCCAGTAGCAGATTCAACAAGCCCAGACACTAACGCCCAGATTTCAGAAGCTCCCAAAAATTCTCAGGTAAATTCCCATCCCCCTTCACCTCAGCTGCCTCCAAGCCCTGCGGCACCTCCACCCCCTGTGGAGACATGCCTTACAGCCACAGAGCAGCTGTGTAATCTTAGAGATGGTGAAAGCTGCCAGCCTCAAAATTTCCAGCCTCAGCGGTCTCAGGACCCCCAAAATCCACCAGTAGAGGCTTTTCTTGTCAATTTGCAAATAACCAGACAGAGTCCACTAGCATGGTATCCGCTCCCTGCAGCAGAACTTAAAGAATTACGCCAGGCTGTACGTGAGGATGGAATCCATGCTCCATGGACAAAATCTATACTACAAACATTTAATACTAATCTGCTTCCCCAGGATTGGAGGGACATTTGTAGATCTACCCTCCCCAGTCCATTATTTGTACAATGGGAATCCTTATTTAAAGATGAG
>NW_008355784.1:800352-815545 GCF_000622305.1 Nannospalax galili | reverse complement strand
TATTTTTAGTTGGAGATGAGTTTTTATTCACTGTTCTGTTGCTTACCCCCAAAATGACTATCAAAATGATTATTCACCCTCATGAGTCTGTGTGTCACCAGCACAGGGAGGGTTGCCTGTGCTGTTTTTAAACACAGAGCCCCTGGGAGCAGAGGACACATTCTAGTTCCAAGCTGCTGAAGACAGGCTCCACCCAGCCGCCTTGCAGCAGCAGCCTACTCCTGGCTCTACAAAGGCCTGTCCCAAGGGGAGTTGTGGGTTGAGGAGAGTTTCAGACAGTAAGGAGGAAGATCAGTCCAGGTCTGAACTTGAACAAAGATTAATGCTGACAGCACAGTTATGAGACTGTCAGAATTGAGAAAGACAGCTAAGACACTTCAGGCCAGATCCAAACTCTGCAGGACAAAGGACATGCAAGGTGGGATGAACTTTACAAAATCACAGAGGGCAGAATTGGTCTTTGAGGAGTTGCTAGTCTTTTGTTTAAGAGTTTGGTAAATATCTTGGTAGAGAAGTGGATGAAACCCAGGGTTCTCACAGCAGGAGCAGGTCATCTCTTCCCCCCAAACTGGCCCTGATCAGGAATATCTGACTGCTTAGTCACCTCACCTACTAGCCTGCCAGCTTGCCAACCTGCCAGTCCATCCTTCCTACTCACTCTCAAGGTTCTCGTAATAATTCAACTGTAAACCTAAAAATTTACAGCCAATTTTGAAAGAGATGCATCCTACCTCAGGAAACCGTTATTCAATTGTGTTGTAATGATATGCTTCTTCTAAGTATGTTGTTATTAAATAAATCATTTTTAAAAATTAAAAAAAAAAATCCATGGTCCTCTGTTCCATCACATCTTCCACTGTGTCATCACATGCTCAGTTCTCAGTTTTTGCATCACTTATGTCTAGTGTCTTATCACAATGCTCCACTGTTGCATTGCAGTGGTCCACTTATATTATCATAACGCTCCATTTTTACATCACAAAGGTCCACTGATCCGTAAAATGTATCCCCTCTCTCACCACAATGCTCCATTGTTTGCATCTCAACAATCCTAACACACTGTCCTAACACAGTGCCCTACTGTATCATCACAATAGTTCAATGTTCCACCACCTTATAGCAATGTTCAGTTTTCATATCACATTGTTCAGTTGTTGCATCCCAATGGTCCACTGTTATAGAAAAAAAAATTCTTCAAAGAGCTAACAAGAATTCACTGAGGAGAGAGTTGGAATGCTCATTTATTCCATACTTATTAATGAGGTACCAGAATAACAAGAAAGGCTTTTAGGTTTTCTGGGTCAAAAGCAGAAGTACAGATGAGGATTAACTAGGCAATTTTACATTATCATTTTATGGTTAGCACATGAGGTTTATATTTCTTTTCATGATAAGCAATGTAATTTCAGGAAAATTTCTTCTTGAGTTCACTCAGACATACCTTTAAAAGTAGGTATTCCAGGGGTGGGTCATGACATTCACTGCCTTTTGACCTATAGCTAGGCCAGGATATTTGGGTTAGGATTTGGTGAAATGACCATTACAGTTTACCAAAGCAGATATCACTAGTAGAATCTTTGATTTACATTTTTCTTGGAGTAATTCGACCAGGTGCCTCATTATCCATTTGGTAAACTTTCCACTCTTTTGATTTTATGTCTTTATCAATAGCAAGTGGAAAGCATTAAGACATTATGGACTAGCAAAACATCTCAGAGTAATGAAAGCATCACAGAGCAATAAAACTCTCTGAATATCCCACGGTTACTTTTCAAGGTATCTACACAGTAAGTAAAACAAAGGAAACTTTAAATGGCCTAAGCTTATAAGGATATTATATAAGAATACAGTTGGCATAACTTTTCTCTATCATTTCCCCCTTTTGATGATTATTTGTTTCATTAAGCATCAACTCTTAATGGTACATTTTAATCTTCAACATCCATATGGTGTGAAGCATGATATGTAGGTCTGGATGTCAGGACCATTTATAGCTTCATTGTATCCAGGCGAGAAGAGGTGAAGTTACTCAGTCCTTGGAGGCTACAAGGTACAAATAAGAGACCCATCATAATGAATAATAATGGACACACAAATGGCATAAGCCAAGGGTGAGCAAAGACTAGAATGACCAGTTTGTGGCCATAACTTCTTTTTGTCTTTGAATTTTATCTTGGACACTTTTTATTATGCCTTATACTATCTCAGATTGATTAACAAAAACAGCACTCCTACAGGAGCAAGCAGAGTCCCCCCCCCTTTATGTAGTTAGCAAATCCAATCCCCTTCTCCTGTTATGGCATAGGTTCTTTTACGAAGCCCGGAAATGTCTGGATATTCTAGATCTCCTATTTTTTTAGGTGTACCCTCTCAACTTTCCTATTATTGTGGTAGCTTTTGTATATAATCCAAAAGGGAAGTAGTCAGAAGGTTTTGAAGTCACCTTGCTTGAATCAGGATCAGATGTAGTAAGTCAATCCAGGGTACCTGGGTTTCTTGGTTTAAGAGGCCAAGTTAATATGTTTGATTTTTCCTGAGTTTTATGGCCTATAATTCATATGAAGTTTTCATTTGATCCTGAGTCATAGATAAAATTTGAACAATCTCAGACACAAAGGCAGGTTCAGTATCTGATCCAACTTAGACTGACTTCCATACTTTGGAATGATTTTTTTTCTAACAGGGATTTTACCATTTCTCATACTCACTCAGTGCACATTAGAACTATCTCCAGTCTATCCTGAGAATATGCAGACCAAAACTATCAGATATTTGTACCCATGGTATGATTTGACTTCTGAATAATCTATTTCCAAAATTTAAAGAGTGGTTTTTACACCTAAGTTTGGTTTGTGGCCTCCAGTTGGCATTAATCCATGCATAGATTGTACATTTTGCAGAGGTCTGGGAACATAAGTTGAGGAGCGTAGTATAAAGTTAATACCAATTTAGCAGACTTTCCATGGCTGTCTTTCCCAGATTAGCTCATAATACTGTCTTGCTAACTGGGTTGCTACTTTTGTAGGAACAAAGAGTCTGTGGTCTTGGAGTTCCCAACAGCCTTCCAGCCCTTTGGTTTTCCATTCACTTTTGGCCCATTGGTCCTCTTTTGTGATGTACTTTAGAGATAGTGGTAACTCTGATGCTAGGATGATCATTGAGACTGGCCTGGTTGGTTGCTGCACTCATAAGGTTGGCAGCCTCCTTAGATGCCAAATCAGTTAGTCAGTTTCCCCTGCTAATGGGATCATCTCTTTTTGATGCCCTTTACAGTGAATCACTTTAACTTGTGAGGGGTTCCAAACTGCTCCTAATATCTGCAGAATATTTTAGTTATTTTTGATTTCCTTTCCTTCTGTGTGTGAAAAGTCCTCTCTCATATATGGCCCCATGAACACGCACAGTAGTAAAGGCATACTTGGAGTCAGTATAGGTATCGATCCACTTGCCCTCTGACTGCCTCAGTGCCTTGATCAGTGCCCAAAACTCACTTTTCCATGATGACAATCCTTTTGGAAAGGCTTTAGCCTTGATGACCTTGTCATTGGTGGTTGTTTCATACCCTTTATGTTATTACCCCCTCACAGGCATAGCTGCTCCCATTAATAAATAGTTCCAACTTGGTGTTTTCAGAGGGTATCTCAGACAAGTCCAGAAAACCTGTAAAAAATGTCATCTATCATTTCATAGTCATGGTCAGAGAGCTTCCCTCCATGGGAAAGAAAGTCAATGGGTTGAGTGCCCTTATAGAATCAAGGCAAATGCATGTGTTTTCACAAAGTAACCATTGGTAGTGAGTCATTCTAGCACTTATTTGTCAGCCATTTATTTCCTTGATTTTTCATCAGCATGGTGACAACATGGGGGGCTTTTGTATCTAAGGTTTGCCCCAGGGTGAGTTCATTGGCTTCTTAGCTCCACTATCTTATTATAGTGGAGAACTGTCTTATCACAGTGTTCCATTGTCTCACTCCAATGCTTCATTGTTGCATCCTGGTGGTCCCTTTCTCATCACAGTGTTCCATATTGGCATCCCAATGATCCATTTTCCTATTACCATACTCAATTATTGCTTCCCAATAGTCCAAAGTTCTATTACAGTACTCCATTGTTGCAACAGAATGGTCCAATATCACATCACAATGTTCAATTTTCTCATAACAGTTATCCATTGTTTCAACACAAGTTTCTCTTTCCTATCACAATTCTTCTCTGTCTCATAGCAATGCTCCATTTTGTGTCATACTAACTCACTGCTCCATCTCATTGTTTCAATGTCTCAACTCAGTGCTCCATCGTTGCATCACAGTGATCCATTTTTCCATCCAATGCTCTGGTGTGTCATTACAATGCTCCATTGCTACATTCCAAAAGTCCACTGTCCTATTGCAATGCTCCATTGTTACATTGCAGTGGTGCACTCTCCCATCACAAGGCTTGTTTTCCCTCATCTCAGTGCTCCATTGTTTAATTATAGTGATTCAAAATCTCATCACAGTTCTCCAGTGTTGCATCACAATGGTCTACTTTTACATTACAAAGCTCTGTTGTGTTAGCATCATGCTCTATTGTGGCACACAGTTGTCTACTTTACAATTGTAATGCTCCCCATATCATCACAAAGCTCCATTGTTCCATCACTATAGTCCACTGTCCTATCACAGTGCTCCAGTAGCTCATCACAATGCTAAATATATGCATCAAAATGGTTTGGTGTTCAAACGCAATGCTCCACTTTCTCATAACAATGATCTGTATTCCATTCACAACTTTTTTTCCTGTCTCATTATAATAATTTATTCTGCTTCACAATGGTCCACTTTCCCATCACAATGTTTCACTGTCACATCAAAATGGTCCATTACGATGTTTGATTTTTATACCCAAATCGTCCTGGGTCCTTAACCAATGTTCCCCTATCTCTCCACAATATTGTTACATTACAATGGTGCCCTGTTCCATAACCAAATCATTGCTTCTTTCATCACAATGAACCATTGTTAAATTACAGTGATTCAAAATCTCTTCACAATGGTTCCCTGTCTTGTCACAATTGTCCATTGTTGCTTTAAAGTAGTCCAACCTCCTAGTCCAATTATCCATGGCTGCATCACAATGGTCCACTGTCCAATCACAATCTTCCATTGTTACAACTCAAAGGTCCATTTTGCCATCTCAACGCTCCTCTTTCTTATCACAGTGCTCTACTATTGCATCACATGGGTCCAAGGTCCTAACAAATTTCTCCAGTTGCTTCACAATGACCCACTGTCTCATCACAATGCTTCATTGTTGTATCACAATGATCCACCATCTGCTCACAATGCTCCATTTTTGCATGCCAATATTCTTCTGTCCTATTATAATTCTCCATTGTTTTAGCATAATGACCCCCTGTCCCTTCATAATGTTCTTGTGTTTCATAATAATGTTCCAATGTTGTACCAAAGTTGTCTAGTGTCCCATCACCATGCTTCCCTGTTTCACCAAAATTATTCATTTTGCATTGCAATGGTCCACTGTTTTTTCACAATGCTCCACTATCTCTTCTCAGTAGTCCACAGTCACATCAAAATACTCAGCTGACTCATCACAATGCTCCATTGTTCCATCCCAATGGTTTTTTTTTGTCCTATAACATTGCTACATTGTTAAAACACAGTGATCTACTGTGCCATCAAAATGATCCCATCTCATCAATGCTCCATTATTGCTTAATAATGGTCCACTGTTTCATCACAATGGTTCATTGTCCCTTCACAGTGCTCTACTGCCTCATTACAGTACTCAATTCTCTCTGGAATGCTCATTTCTACATCACAATGGTTCAGTGTCTATTACAATGCTGGACTGATGCATGAGTGGTTCACTCTTTCATTTTAGTCCACAATTTTATCATCACAATGCTCTACTATTGCCTCATATTGGTCCACTCTCTGAACAAAATGCTTCCCTGTCTCATCAGAGTGTTCCATTGTTGCATCACAATGGTCCACCTTCCTCACATACTACTCTACTGTTTCATCACAGTGATCCTCTATCCCATCACAGTGATCCATAGCCTCATAACAATGAGCAATTGTTACATCATAATGGTTCATTGTACCATCATCATGCTACATTGTCTCCTTGCAATGCTCCAAGTGACCAAGTGCCAATATGTCAGCTCAATGCACCATTGCTGCATCACAAGCATCCACTATTCTATCACAAAGCTCCATTTTCTCATCAAAATAGTACACTGGCCCATCACAATACTCCATTGTCCTATCACAATGTAGTGCTTTTAGATCATAATGCTCCATTGTCCAATCACACTGCTACTTTTGTTGTCATAATGATATATTTATTATTTCACAATGCTCCACTGTCCCATTGCATACACTACAGTCTTGTCATGATGCTCCACAGTCACATCACAATATTCTACTCTCATCACAATGTTCCATTGTGACCTAAAAACAGTCCCCAGTCCTATTACATTTTTCCACTGTGTAAACACAATGCTCCATTTTTATAAAGCAATGGTCCATTTTCTGCATTTTCACCTAAGAATGCTCTCCTATTCTAGCACAATTCTTCACTGTTGCATTAAGATGGACCTCTCTCCATGCACAATGCTTCACTGTCTCAGCAAAGTTCTCCACTGATGTATCCCAATGTGCAATTTTCTTATAACAGTGTTTTACTATTACTTAATAATGGTACACTGTCTGATTCCATGCTCCAATGTTCCATTTTGGCAACACAGTGGTTGACTGTCCTGTCACAACGCTCCACAGCCTCTTCACAATAGTCCACTGTCTTATCTTAGTGCTCTGCTGCTTCCTCACAGTGGTTAACTGTACTTTCACACTGCTCCACTGCCTCAACACTGTTTTTCATCACCATGGAATGCTGTCCCATCACAGTGATACACTGTCTAATTTCAAGGGTACATTCTCCTATCACAATTCTTCTGTCTTATCAAAATGATCTTGGTGCATTTTATTGATCAGCTATCATAAAAGAATGCTCCATTGTTACATCTAAATTGTCCACTTTCCCTTCCAAAGATTCTGGGATGGTTCAGTGATCCATTGTGATTTAACAATGGAGCATTTTGAGGAGACATTAAAGCATTGAGATGTGATATTGCACTACTGTTAGGCAACAATGTGGCAATGTCACAGTGGAGTATTGTGATGCAACAACGGACCACTGTGATGAAACAGGTGATTGGAAAAAGGAGCAAGGTTTTGTGGCAATGTAAGACTGTAACAGGATAGTAGAAATATTGCGATGTAACAATATAACATTGTGATGAAACCATGGAGAGCTGTGAGGTGAAAGTGGATCCCCTTGATAGGAGAATTTATCATTGTAATGCAAATATGGAGCATTGTGATGAGAAAGTGGAGTACTATGATGCAAAGACAAATTAATTAGGTGCAACAGTGGAGTAAGATTGTGGAGTATTATGATGGACAGTGAATCATAATGTAACAATGGAGTATTTTGATAGGACGTCAAACATTGTGATGCAAAAAATGTAATATTCTAAAGTACAGTTGTGCATTGTGATGGGACAGAGTAACAATTTTATGTAAAAATGGAACATTGTAAGAGACTTTGAGTATTGTGACTCAACAACTTAGCATTGGAGCACTGTGATGGGAGAGTTAATGGTTCTGATGAGACAGTGAAATATGTGATGAGAATGTGGACAATCATGTAAAATAACCATCGTGATGCAACAATGTAATATTATAATGATAAAGGAGAGCAGTTTGACTGAATTTTGGACCACTGTGATGAAACAATGGAGTATTATGATGAGACAGGTGAGTATTGTGATGGGGCAGTGGGCCATCGTAATGAGAGAGTGGTGTAGTGTTATAGGAAACTGGACTACTGTGATGCAACAGTGGAGGAATGTGATAGGATGGTGGACAATTTTAATGTCACAATGGACCATTGTGATGACGCAGTGCTGGACTGTAATTTGACCGTGGGTCATTGTGATACAATAATGAAAGCATTTTGTAAGGACTATTTGCCATTGTGATGCAAAAAAGGAGCATTTCAATATGCCAGTGGAAATTTTTGGCACAAAATTGGACCACTGTTATGACATAGGGGAGCATTGTGATAGGACAGAGAATCATTTTCATGCAAACATGGAGCATTGTTACAGGACTCTTGAGCATTGTGATTGGAAATCAGACCACTGTGATGCAACAATGGTGCATTGTATGGGACACTGTAGTATGGGGCAATGGACCATTATGATGCAAAAATTGAGCACTGTGATGAGGCAATAGATCATTGTGTTGGGGAATTGGATCATTTTGATGCAACAATGGAACACTGAGATCAGACAGTACAGCATTGTGATAGGAAGTTGAATCACAGTAATGCAAGATGGAGCACCATGATGAGAGAATAGAGCATTGCAACTGGACAGTAGACAATGTGATGCAACAATGAAACATTTTTATGATACAGGGGAGCATTGAAATGGGAGAGCAGAATATTGTGTCATATCAATGAAGCATTTTGATTGGAAAGTAAATCAATGTGAGGAAGTAATAAAGTATGCTTATGAAAGGAGTATTTTTTTGACAGGATGGTGGACTATCACAGGGAGAAATTGAGCATTGTGAGGAGGGACACAAGACCATTGGGATAAGAGAGTAGAGCATTATGATGAGAGTGGATGGTTGTAATGCAAAAATAGAGATTTGTAATGGGACAGGGCCCATTGTATGTAACAATGGAAAATGTGATAGGAAAGTGGACAATTTTGATACAATAATGGGACGTTATGATGAAACAGTGAAGTATTTTGATGAGACCATTGAGAGGAGAGTATGCCAATGTGGTGCAAGAGTCAAGCATTGTGATAGGAGGGTGGACAATTTCATTGCAGCAATGACTATTGTGAAAAATCAACCAATGATTGTGATGGGTAGTGGACCACTGTAATGCAACAGAGGAACTTTTGTGTAGGATGATTGACCATTATTGTGCAACGATGGACCACTGTGATGAAACAGTGGAGCATTACATTGAGACAGGGGATCTTTATGATTAGACACTGGAAAACTATGTTGAGAAGCAGAGCAGGACAGAAAATCATTTTGATGAGTGCAGCATTTTGAAGGGACAGTGGGATATATGATGCAACAATGGAGCAGTGTAATGAAACAATGGAGCATGGTTAATAGACTGTGGACCACATGATGGAACAAGGAAGCATAGTTATGAAATGGGAGAATTGTGATGGGAAATTATGATAGTAGAGTTGATTAGTGGGAGGAAGCAATAAAACATAGTTATAAAATAATTGAATATTGTGTGGTGACAGTTTAGCCTTGTGATAGGAATTTGGGCCATTTTGATGCACAAACAGACCTTTGTGATGAGACAGAAGTGCATTGTTATGGGAGTTTAGATAATGTGATGTAACAATGGTGCATTTGGATAGGGCAAATGACCATTATGGGGAGCATTGTAATAGGAGATTGGGTCATTGTTACACAAAAATGAAAAATCCTGATGAGGCAGTGGAGTATTGTGGTGAGATATTGTACCATTTAGATATAAAAATAAGTTTATGATAAGAAAATGAACCATTGTGTTTAAAAAAATGAAATAGTGTTAGGAAACAATTGAGTATAGTTTTGGGACAAGTAGAATTTTGATAGGATGGTGAGCAATTTTTTAATGTGTATTTCTTGTTGGATTTTTCTGCATTTCATACAATAAATCTTGATCAGATTAAGACAACTTCCCCTATCTGCACCTTCCATAGCTTGCCTCCCACAGGATTTCATGCATTCTGTCATATATGTTAAGGTCTATCCAGTCAGGCTTTTGTACCAAGATGTCCCTTGGTGAAAGTTCATCCACTGGAGTCTAGTTAGCCTATGCAGAGTCACTCACTTTCAAAAAGATCAACTCTCCCTCACTGAACAATAATCAGTTGCCAATAGTTCCTTGGCTAAGTTTGTGTCTGCAGCCCATTTCCTCAGTTCTATGCTGGGTTTTTGTCTGGTTGAATCTACATGAGTATTGTGCATGCTGACACCATTGTTGGGAGTTCATATAAGCAAGTTCCCAGAGTCTTGGAAAACTCTGTTTCCTTATGTTCATGCACCCAACCCCGGCTCTTACAATCTTTCCACCCACTCTTCTGCAATGCCCCCAGAGCCATAGCTCAGTGATATTTTTTAAAACATATTTTATTTATGATTTTTTATTTTATTTGTATGAGTGTATTGCCTGTTATTGCATTCATGTTGTGCAATGCCTGTGGAAGTTAGAATAGGACATCAGTTATGGAACTGTAGTTATGGATGGTTGTTAAAGGCCGTGAGGGTGCTGGGAATCAAACCTGAGTCCTTTGTTAGAGAAGCCAGTGCTATTGACAGATGAGCAATCTCCCCCCACCTCCCTTTTAATACAAATATTTGGTGAGGTTTAATATAGGAGACTTATGCATGGACACACACTCTTTAGTCTCTTATCCTCTACACCATGGCCAGTTGTGACCTTCTGTGTGCATCACATTGTGTTCATGAGGAAGCTTCTCTGGTGAGAGTTGAGGGATGCATTAGTATTATCTCTACTCACTATTTCACTAAGTTCCATGAATCTTAGGTGTATAGGTCCCACTGTAGATATGTCATTTAGGGCTGGGCATCTCTCAGGCACATATTATCTCTGTGTGGCCAGTTGTGGAACTCTGTAGTAGCCTTCTCCCATTGCAAAAGAAACCTCTTCAATGAGTCGTGTATGGTATATTTGCCTATAATATCAAGATCCATATTTAGCATACAGGAAATTTCATTTCTGTAAAGATATGACAAAGACAAGATTTTCATGAGGATCTATGTCCTCTCCAACCATGTATATCTGGCCATCCCCAGAGTGCCACTCTTGAGTTCCTGCACATTGATAGGGCTTTAAGTCCAATTAGACAATTGTTGACTAACCCTAAAATATAAGTGATAGCATTACACCATGATGGTTTGCTTTGATGGTCATTTTGGTTATTGGTCTTTAAAGCTGGGGTTGGACCATTAACTTGCTTCCTCCATAGCAGCTTTCATAGTATCCTCTAGACCTAGGAGGGCTAGTCTACATGCAGGAGGCTTCCAGATCAGTTCCAGCTCCATTGCTTCAAGTCTTGAATGTGAAATATGTCCTATCTTCAGCAATAGGATCTTACCTTCTGGCTCTGGGAGGTAATCAAAGGCTGTGGCAATATCCTGTGTTATTTTGGGAGACTCTTGGACTAACCTGACCAACAACTCAAAGGGAGGTTTCTCCTGTCAGGCCCTGTATTTCCTATTATATAGCCTTCTGTTATACACATGCACTAAGATTCAGATATTGTTGATATATTTTTCATTAGTTTTTTTTTGGCTTTGAAATTTCTATTGCATTTTTAATAAAAATTTTTAATAACTACATGATTAGAAGAAGCATTTCACTACAGCTTTAACATATTTAGTGAAACACTCCAGAGCAAGAGTACACCTCTTTCACAAGTGCGTACAAGTTTCTAGGTTCAAAACTGAATTAATACAGTTACACAATATTGAACTCAGTATAAGCCCTGCAAGACATAAAATTGAATGAGGCCTTAACCTCTAAAAAGGTCTCCGTTTTGTTTTAGAATACATTGTTCCTTGCAGAAAGTCTCATTGTTCTTGCAACTAACACTGAGATATTGGTGCATGCATCTCTAATCTATATGTATCTGATTATTACTAGCCTTAATCAGTTGCACTTGGATCCTTTGTGCCTGCGTATGTCTATAAAGTCATCGGGTAGATTTCAATGGTAATGTATATCACCTCTACTGATTACCATGATGTAAATTTCCATTCTTCCTCCTCAAATATAGTACATTTTTTAAAAAATTGATTTGTGTGTGTGTGTATCACACAGAACATCCCAAACCATCTTTTTCAACTACACACCCACTTCCCAGATGGCACCCTCCCATAGCCTTCCTCCCCCCACTAGAACGCTTATACTCTGATATCCCTGATACTATCTGCTGTGTTGTTGGCACCCCAAGACATTCCCCAGTACTTGCCCTTCTGGTGAATCTAGTCAGCCTATCTAGAGGTCTTTGTTTTAGGAGGGTCAGCTGTTCCTCATTTAGCAGCAATCAGTTATCAATATTCCTTTAGGTAAGATTGGGGTCTGCTCTTCATTATCCCAGTTCTATGCTGGGTTACTATCCGGGAGTTCCTTTGGCCACCCTAGCCAACAACTCAAAAGAAGGTATCTCCTAACTGTCATTGTTGCTTGTTATGTAGCCTCTAGCTATGCATATGGACTATTAAGAAATTATATTGGCCCCTGTAAACTTTGGTTATACTTTTCTTTTGGGTTTTTAAGGCCATATAGTTGGTCCAGATAAACCAATTTATTTTTACTCTTAAGGTCATTTGAGACTCTGTTCCTTAGGGGTCACATGGGCTTGGGAGGAGCCCCTGGCTCCTTTCTTTTACCAGTTCCGCCTATGTGAAGATAAGTCAAAGGTCCTACTAGACCACGGCTGCCTTCGCTTGGAAGCATGTAAGAAATGATTTTTCTGTCTTGACCCTCCTCTTTGTAGTACATCTGGTGGGATCTCCTAGGCCTCCTTGATCAAGAGGACAGGTGACCCACCACAGTTACAGGACATTTTGAGAGATGCTCATAGTCCCCTGGAACTAGTCCACCTAGGAGGGAAAGGAGAAAAACTGTTCTTTATTTCCCTCTGACAAAATTATTATAGACCTCAAGTATGTCTGTTAAATATCCAAGAAGGGTAGTTCCACCAGTCTGGTACTTTTAATTACTGTGTGTCAGGTAGATAACTCTTGGGCAGAGACCAATTGGTCTCAGATAAACCATACCTAGACATAATATTTCTTGATCTCCTATCTATAATTTGTCAGTAGGTTGTAGGAGTAATATGGATCCCTCTGGTTTTCAGTACTAGCTATGCATTATTTATTTCTCGCATTGACTTACCCCTCCATCATGGTTTTCCCACTTAAGGTGCTTCCATATGCCCCCATTCACCCTTAACAATACCCTTCTCCTATTGTCCTAGGTCTCTTGAGCTCCTTCTTTCCCTTTATCCCCTAGGTTCCTTGTATGCCCTTACCTCCCCCCTCCCTTAAACTAACCCAATTTTTATCCCTATCTCCCTTATTAAGGCCTGTTTCCTACTGTTTTCTCTTTCAGGTTCTTTCTTTTCCTTTACCTCCCTATTTCCTTTCCATTATGCTGGTTCTTGTACTTATGTCTGGATACATAATCACTTATCATCATTTGGTGCTAGGATCCCTATATGAGGGAGAACATATGTCAATTATTTTTTCTGTCTGTGTTACCTCACTTAGTATAACAGTTTCTAGTTCCATCCATTTGCCTGCAAATTTCATGATTTCATCTTTCTTTACTGCTGATTAAAACTCCATCATATAAATGAACCACATTTTCATTATCCACTCGTCAATTGAGGGACACTTTGGTTGCTTCCATCTCTTAGCTATTGTGAAAAGAGCAGCAACAAACATGGATGTACAAGTGTCTCTGCAATAGGATGAGTTCTTAGGGTATATGCCAAGGAGTCATAAAACTGGGTTAAGTGGTAGGTTCTTTTGTATTTTTTTAAGAGTTTGCCACACTGCTTTCCATAGGGGTTTGCAGACCCAACAGCAGTGGATGAGTGTTCCCCTTTCCCCACATCCACTCCAAGATTTGGGATCATTTGATATCTTGATCTTAACCAGTCTGACTGGGGTAAGATGAAATCTTAAAGTGGTTTTAATTTGCATTTCCCTACTTATGAGTGGTGTTGAACAACTTTCAAGATGTTTCATAGCCATCGTTACTTCTTCTTTGAGAACTCTCTGTTCAGCTCCTTAGCCCATCTTTTAATTGGGTTACTTCTTGTCTTGATTCTCTGTTTTTTGAGTTCATTATATATTCTGGATATTAAACCTCTGTCAGATGTGTCACTTTTGAAGATTTTCTCCCACTCTATGGGTTCTCTGTTTGCTTCTCTGGTTGCCTTCTTTGATGTACTGAAGCTTTTTAGTTTAATGGGGTCCCATTTGTTCATTCTTGCCCGTGTTTCCTGAGCAATTGATGTCTTGTTTCGAAAACGAAAATCCTTTCCTGCACCTATATCTTGTAGATTTTTCCCAATGTTTTCTTCTAATAGTTTTAGAGTTTCAGGTTTTACATTGAAGTCTTTGAGCCATTTGGAATTGACTTTTGTACAGGGTGAAAGATAGGTATTTAGTTTGATTCTTCTACAAGTGGAGATCCAGTTTTGCTAGCACCATTTGCTGAACATGCTGTGTTTCCTCAAGTTGATGTTCTTGGCCCCTTGGTCAAATATCAGGTGGCTGAAATTGCATTTGCTCATATTTGGTCTTCAATTTTGTTCCATCTGCCTATTTGTCTATTTTTGTGCCAGTACCATGTTGTTTTTATAACTATAGCTCTGTAATACAGCTTAAAATCTGATATAGTAATCCCCCCAGCACTGCTCTTAGTGCTCAGGGTTGTTTTAGGATACAAGGACTTTTGTGCTTACATTTGAATCTTAGGATGGGTTTTTCCAATTCTGTGAAAAATGTCATGAGGATTTCGATTGCTATTGCATTGAATCTATAAATGACTTTTGGTAGGGTGGTCATTTTCACAATATTAATTCTTACAATCTATGAGAATTGGAGGTCCTTCCATCTTGTGATGTCTTCCTCAATCTCTTTCTTTAAAAATTTAAATTTTTCCTGCATTGTCTCTAGGGGGTTCTCATTGTGCTCCTCTAGAGGATTACTGGCATTTGGTGGGGATATGTTATTTTGGTTTTTCATGTTCTTATTTTTTCTCTGTGATTTTGACATGTGAATTTCTTTTGCAGTATCTGACTCTTGGTGATACTTGGGCCTTCAAGTTTAGTTCTGCTTCTTTTTTTGAACTTTGTGTGTCTTTGTGGTTTACTTTTTGGGTATGAAGAGCTGGTTCATCTAAGCTTCTGGTTCTCTTTTGATTTTATATTGTCGTGGCCGGATTGATTTTGTCTTCAGGAGTTCCGTGGTGGCCCAATTCCAATGTGGGTCAGAAGTTTTCAGACTTCCTCTTAGGTCTGGAATCTTCTAAGAATGATTTTGGCCTAAGGAACTTG
>NW_008355784.1:788148-799326 GCF_000622305.1 Nannospalax galili | reverse complement strand
GGGGAGGGAAGAAGCCCCAAGATTTCCCAGGGAGTGGATTGAGTAGCTGGGTTGTACTGGATGCAAAACATCAGGGAGAGGAAAGGTAAGCCTCAGAGCCCCAGAAAGAGGCTGTCAGCCCCAGAAAGAGGCTGGAAGGTGGTGCAGGTCCAGGGAAGCAGAGAGAGGTGAGGGCGAGGCCAGGTCCAGAAGCAGTGCTCCTGGGTCCCAAGAAAGGGACTAAGTTGTTCCCAAGAGGTCTGAGGATGGGAGTCTTCAAATTTTTTTGTAGGGTTGATCTGATAGACATGATTTTTTTCACCCTATTCTTGACATGGAAATTTTTTTCTTCACCCTACCCTTATGATACAACAATGGAGCATTATGACAACGTAGAGCATTCTGATGTATTAGTGGACCACTATGATGCAGCACTGAAGCATTTTCATGAGTCAAGGGAGCATTGTGATGGGACAGTAGACCATGTGATTCTACCATGGAGAAATATGATATGAAAATAGAGCATTGAGATGGGACAATGAATCACTGTCATTCAACAATGTGGCATTGCAAAAGGACAGAGGACAATTTTGATGAGATACTGAAGAATTTTGATGGGACACTGGGTCATTGAGGTGCAAACATTAAGCATTGTGAAGAAAGATGGAAGTACTGTGAGTGAGAGAGGACCACTGGGAAAGAAGAAAGGAGCACTATGGTGCAAAGAGTGGAGCATTGTGATGAATGAGTGAAATATTTTGATTGGATGCTGAACATTTTGATGCAATAGTAGAGCTGTGATGAGACAGTGAACTACTTTGATGAACATTGGACCATGGTGAGGCAACAATGGAGCATTATGATAAAACACTGGGGCATTGTGATGGAACAATGTATCATTGTTGTATTACAATGGAGAACTTTGATGGTACCTTTGTGAGGCAAGAGTAAATCATTATTATGGTACAACAAACCTTAGTAATGTAAAAATGGAACATTGTGATGAGACATTGGAGAATTGTGATGCAAAAATTTAGCATTGCTATGAGATAATAGAACATTGGTATATGACAGCTAACCATTGTTTTGAGGCAGTAGAGCATGTGATGGGATAGTGGACCATGTGATGCAACAATGAAGAATTGTTATAAGTCATGGGAGCAATGTATTAGGGGAGCATTGTGATATTAGAGTGGACAATTAGCTTGCAAGAACAGAGCATTTAAATGAAAAAGCAGATCACTATGTTGAACAGTGAACTACTGTAATGCAACAATGCAGCACTGTAATAGTACAGTGGGTCTTTATGATGCAACAATGGAATACTGTTAAGAGACCCTGAAGCATTGTCATGGGACAGTGTACCAATATTAGAGCACTGCAATGAGACATAGAGTACTGTGGTATAACAATGGAGCATTGTGATAAGACAGTGAACCATTGAGATATAATAACAAAGTACTGTGATGAAGAGTGGAGCATTGTAATGGGAGAGGGGACCACTGTGGTGCAGCATTGGAGCATTTTGATGAGACAAGGCAGCATTGAGACCAGAGAGTGGACCATTATGATGTAATAAATGTGACAAGTTCTAGGTAGCATTGGGATATTGTTTTAGGACAGTGAATCATTGTTTTACAACAATGGAACAGTGTGATGAGAAAATGAAGCATTTTGATGGGACTATGGACCACTTTGAGGCAAAAGGGAGAATTAACATAACACTTTGGAGGTTTGAAATTGAATAATGTATCATTGTTTTGTAACAGTGGAAAAGTTTGATGGTACATCGAACCATTATGAAGACAATGGAACGTTCTGATACAACAGTTAAATATTGTGATGAAGCAGTAGAGCATGTGATGTGAGAGTGAACCATGAGATACAAAAAAAGACTTCTTATAAAATGGGGAACTTGTTATGAGATAGGAAAGCATTTTCATGATAGAGTGGACCTTTGGGATGCAATAATGTAGAATTGGGATGAAAAAACAGAGTGCTATAATGGAACAATGGACCATCGTGGTGTAAAAATGGAGCATATGATGAGATAATGGAGCATTAAAATGAAACAGTGGACTGCTGTTATGGAAAATACAGAAATGCAACAAGAGAGCGGATATTTGTGATACAACAATGGAGCATTTTGAAGAGAACTTGGAGCATTCTGATGTGACAATGGACAAATGAGACATAATAATAAAACACTCCAATTAGACAGTGGAAAATTGTGATGGATCAATGGAGCATAGTAAAGAGGAAGTGCAGTGTGTGCAATATTGTGATGGGACAGCTAAGATAAGACAATGGAGCCCTATGATAAGACATTTGATTATTGTGATGAGACAGTGGGATATTGTAATAGGACAGTGGACCAAATGAGATGCGAAAATATTTCTGATTGTGACAAGAAAGGGCAGATGTTAATGAGATAGTGGATCATTGTGTTGTAACAATATAGCCTTGTAACATGACAGAGGACAATTAAACTGCAACAACGGAGCACTTTGATGAGATAGTGAAACATTGTGGTTGTCAAATGCACAATTGTGATGTATCAATGGAGCATTGTGATGAGATATTGGAGTATTGATAAGACAGTGGATCACTGTTGTGCAAAAATGGAGCATTTTGTTAGGACAGTGAACCTTTGTGATGGGACAGTGGACAATTGTGATACACCAATGGAGCAATGTGATGTGAGAGCAAACTATGTCATGAGACAGAGGAGCAGTTCCCATGACAGTGGACCATTGTAATGTAACAATGGTGCACTGTGATGAAACACTTGAACATTGTGATGAGGCAGTTGAACATTGTGATGAGACAGTGGAACACTGTTATGGGGCAGTTGGCTATGGAACATTGTGATAAGATATTGGACCATTGTAATACAATAAAAGAAGAACTGTGATGAGACAGTAGAGAATTGTGATGGGATGGTGGACCACCCATGATGAGGTACACATAGAGCATTCTGTTGAGAAAGAGGAGCATTGTGGGTATAGAATAGACCACTGTGATGCAACAATGGAGATTTTTAGTTAGATATAGTAGCATTATATTGGAACAAAGGATCATTTGTGATGCCACAGTGGAGTATAGTGATGACAATGTTGCATTATGTTGTAAAAATGAACCATAGTGGTACAATAATGAAGCATTGTGACAGAACATTTAAACACTGTGATGCAACAGTAGAGCACTCTGATTAGACAGTAAAATATTTTATTGTGACACTGCACCACTGTGATACAACAGTCGACCATTGCTGAGACAGTTGGCCATTGTAATTTGATCTTGCCTCTGTGGACATAGTATTGGAGTATTGAGATGGTACAATGGACCCTTGTGATGTGGCCTTGGAGCATGGGTATAGGAATGTGACCATTGGTGTGCAACATTGGAGCATATTGAGTCAATGGAACACTGAGATGTCACAGTAGACCATTTATGGTGTAAAATGGAGCATTATGGTAAGACAGTGGATCCCTGTGATGCAACAAAGAAGCATTGAGATGAGAAAGTTGAGAATTGTGATGGGACCGTGACAATATGATGCAAAAATTGTTATGAGAAAGAGGAGCATTGTTATGAGATGGGTGAATTTTAATAGGAGAGTGGATCATTGTGATGTAACAATGGAGCATTGGATGAGAAAGCAGATCACTGTAATGGGATAATGGAGACTGTGATGTAATAAGGAGTAATGTGAAAGATAATGGAGCATTGAGATGGGACAGTGGATCACTGTTATGCAATAATGCAAAAATGTAATAGGCAGTGGAGATTTGTGATGTTACAATGTAGTACTGTAAAGGCATCTTTGTGTGTTGTGATGTAACAGTAGAACAATGTAATCTACTAAAAGAATCACTGCAATGAAACACTGAAGTATTGTGATGTAACAATGAAGCATCGTTATATGGAACATTGTGATAGTTGTTAACCATTATAATGAATTATGGAACAGTGTGATAGAACAGCGTGGTGCAACTCTGAAACATTGTGAAAGACCCAGTGTACCACTGAGATATAAAAATGTAGCATTCTGATGAGACAATGGAACATTTTGATGTGGCACCACTGTGATGCAAAAATTGAGCATTGTTATGAGACAGAGGAACATTGTGATGGGATTCTGTATCAATGAAATACAACATTAGAGCATTGTGATGACACAGTTGAGTCTTGTTACGGAAAGTTGACCATCTTGATATAACAATGGAATGTTGATATAGCACAGTGACCACTGGAATGCAGCAAAGGAGAGGAAAGCATTGTGATAGAACAGGGGATCAATGTGATGCAATATTGGAGCACTTTGATGAGACAGGGAAGCAGTGAGATGGGACAGTGGAACATTATTATTCATTAACTGAGCATTATGATAGAAGAGTGGAGCACTTTGATGCAACAAAGCAGCACTGTGATGAGACATTTGAGCATTGTGAGGACTGAGTGGATCATTGTGAGGCAACAATGGAGCATGTGATAAAGGAGAGCATTGTGATGCGACAGTAGACCATTCTGAAGAGATAGTTGATTATTTTGCTGGGACAGTAAATCACTACATGCAGCAACTGTGTATTTTTGAAGGACTTTAGACCTCTGTGATAGAATAATGGAGCACTGTGATTAGACACTTGAGCATTGTGAAGAGACAGGGGTGCATTTTGATGGGAGCATCTGAAACTCATCTGAGGTGGGCCTCTATGGGAACTCCTGAAGACAAAAGCAATCTGGCCACTCCAATATAAAATCAAAAGAGAGAACCGGAACCTTAGAGGAACCAGCTTTTTATGCCCAAAACATAAACCACAAAGACACATAGGGTTCACAAAAAGAAGTAGACCTAAACTTGAAGGCTTGAGTCTCACACAAGAATCAGAAACTACAAAAGAAATTCACTTGTCAAAATCACAGAGAAAAAATAATACCATGAAAAACCAAAATAAAATATCCCCACCAAATACAAATAGTCCTCTAGAGGAGTACAATGATAACCCCCTAGAGATAATGCAGGAAATGGAACTCAAAAGAACAATTATAAACATGGTAAAAGAATTCAATGAATTTAATGAACACAGAAAGACATCAAAGAACAGAAGGAAGATAGGGATAAACTTCTGAATGAATTCATAAAAGAGTTGGAAATACTGAAGAATACATAGGCTGAAATGAAGAAGGAAGTGAAACACTCAGTAACATTTCATAAGCCAACTAGAAATGACAGGAGAAGGCCTCAACAACAGGATGAATAAAATGGAAAACAGAATATTAAGACTGGAAGATAAAGTGGATGAACTAGACCACTCAAGAAAAGATTATGAAAAATTTAAGGAAACAGAAGAATGGAATATGCAGGAATTTTGTGACACCGTAAAAAGACCAAACTTAGGAATCATAGTCATGCAGGAAGGAGAAGAATCCCAAGATAATGGCATGGACCAAATCTTCAACAGAATCGTGGATGAAAATTTCCCCAAATTAAATAAAGACATGTCCATACAAATACAAGAAGCATATAGGACACCAAACAGACAGGACCAGAAAAGAAACTCTCCTTGGCATATCATAGTAAAAACACTATGTGTACAAAACAAAGACATAATACTGAAAGCTGGGGAAAACCCATTAGGATTACAGCTGACTTTTCAGTGCAAACTATGAAAGCCAGAAGAGCCTGGACCAAAGCATTCCCAGTTTTAAACGACCACAGATGCCAACCCAGATTACTATACCCAGCCAAATTATCTACTATAGTCAAAGGGGAAAGAAAAATCTTCCATGACATAAATAGGCTGAAGGAATTCATGTCCACAAAACCAGCCCTTCAGAGAGTTCTGGAAGCAATACAAAGAGCTGAAGAAAGGAATGACTATACCCAAGGGGATGGGGAAAGAAATTCAATGAAGGTGTACCTGTGGAAAGGTACAGCTATATCACAAATGTAAACAGAAAAAAAAATTGACAGGATTCAATACTCATCTTTCATTAATAACTTTAAATATTAAAGGACTGAACTCCCCAGTCAAAAGACACAGACTATATGAATGGATTATGAAACAAAACCCATCTTTTTGTTGTCTGCAAGAAACTCATCTCACTTTCAAGGACAGACACTATCTTAAAGTGAAAGGATGGAAAAAAAATATTCCAAGCAAATGGTACTAAGTAAAAAGCAGGTGTAGCAATTTTAATAGCTGACAAAATAGCCTTTAAACTAAAACTGATCGGAAGAGATAAAGAGGGCCACTTCATTTTGATCAAAGTAACAATAAATCAAGAAGATATTACAATCATCAACATATATTCACCAAACTCAGGTGAACTCAACTTAATAAAAACAATATTATAGGACTTTAAGACCCAGATTAATCTCAACTCATTAATAGTAAGGCACTTCAATACCCCACTGTCTCCATTAGATGGGTCAACAGGGCAGAGAGTTAATAGACATCTGAATTAACAATACCATATATCAAATCGACTTAACAGACATCTACCGAGTAGTCCACCCAAGCACCAAAGGACCTACTTTCTACTCAGTACCTCATGAAACTTTCTCCAAATCGACCATATCCTGGGGCACAAAACAAACCTCAACAAATACAAAAAGATTAAAATAATTCCATGCATTCTATCAGACCACAATGCAATAAAGCTTACAATCAACACCAGAAGAAACCCTAATCACCACATGAACACATGGAGATTAAAAAACACTCTCCTGAATGATGAATGGGTCAAATGAAAAATTAAGAAAGAAATAAAAGTATTCCTGGAACTAAATGAAAAGGACAATACAACACAACAAAACCTCTGGGATATGCTGAAAGCGGTCCTTAGAGGGAAGTTTATAGCTCTAAGTGCCTACATCAAAAAATCAGAAAGAACACCAGCAAATGACTTAACATTGAAACTCAGCACACTTGAAAAGCAAGAGCAAATGAAACCCAAACCCAGCAGACAAGAAGACATAACAAAAATCAGGGAAGAAATTAATTAAATTGAAACAAAGAAAACAATACACAGAATAAACAAATCCAAGAGCTGGTCCTTTGAAAAGATAAACAAGATTGACAGACCGCTAGCCCAGTTAACCAAAAGAAAGAAAGAGCACCTCCAAATCAAGAAAATCAGAAATAAAAGGGGAAACATCACAACAGACACCAGAAAGATACACAACATCATATGGGAATACTTTAAAAACCTATATGCTAGTAAATTTGAAAACATAAAAGAAATGGATGCATATCTAAAGGCATGGGAACCACCAAAACTAAACCAAGAAGAGATTAACAGCTTAAGACCCATATCACAAAAAGAAATTGAAACAGTAATACAAAACCTCCCGACTAAAAAAAGCCCAGGACCAGAAGGATTTACAGCAGAATTCTATCAGACATTTAAAGAAGATCTACATTCAATACTATTTAATTTATATAAAAAGATGGAAATGGATGGAGAGCTTCCAGTTTCTCTCTATGAAGCCAGCATCACTCTCATGCCAAAGCCAGGTAAAGATACAACCAAAAAAGAAAACTATTGACCCATATCCTTAATGAACATAGATGCAAAAATTCTCAAGAAGATACTTGCAAAGTGCACACAGACACACATAAAAAAGATCATCCACCATGATCAATTTGGCTTTATCCCAGAGATGCAGAGATGGTTCAATATACATAAGTTAATAAACCTCATAAATCATATAAATGGACTCAAAGAGAAGAACCACGATGTCATCTCAATAAATACAGAGATGGCCTTTGACAAAATTCAACATGCATTTATGTTCGAAGTCCTAGAGAGAATTGGACTGGAGGGAACATACCTCAACATAATTAAAGCTATATATAGCAAACTCACAGCCAACATCATTCTAAATGGAGAAAAACCGGAAGCATTCCCAGTGAAATCAGGAACCAGACAAGGATGTCCACTATCTCCTCTCCACTTCTCTTTAAGATAGTACTTAAAACTCTTGCAAGAGCAATAAGACAAGAGGAGGAAATTAAAGAGTAATAATTGGAAAAGAAGAGATCAAATTATCATTTTTGGAAATGTTATTATATTATATCTGAGACATCAAAAATTCCACCAGAAAACTCCTAGAAATTATTAACACGTTCAGCAAGGTGGCAAGTTACAAAATTAACCTACAAAAGGCTGTAGCCTTTCCATATACCAATAACACAATAACAAGCAATCAGAGAAAGAACACAAGGAAAACTCCCCTTCACAATAGCTGCAATATATATATATATGAATAAACCTGAACAAAGACATTAAAGAACTCTACAATGAAAAATTTAAATTTTTAAAAAATCAATCCATATTTATTTAAATGAAATTTAAATCATAAGACACATTATAATTGATTAACCCAAACCCATGAATATACAGAAAATTAACCTGGAATTTCCACATTCATACTTATAAAGTGCTATTATTATAGCTCTTTGAACAGTTTCACTGGGCAATGATTTTTTTAAACTGTTGTACAATTCAATGACTTTTAACATATTCACAATTATGCAGCCACAATTATAATCAGTTTTGCGATTGTCTTGTACCCTAAAAAAAAACTTCAGTCTCCTTGACCATCACTCTGACTTCTGCCCTATTCCCCAGCCTAGGCAATCACTCCACAAAGGCAGGACATTTCATATACATGGAATCATACAATATCCAGTCCTTTGTTACCACTTAATACCATTTTTAGATGAGATTTTTAAGATCCATATTCAGATGTATTTATTCAAATTTCAACTATTTTGTATTTCAGTAAACTGGACAACTTGTCAGTGCAAGTTCAAACTTTACATGAATGGTCAGGAGCATGATAGTTGGCTGTACTGGGCTGTCAGGAAAGGAAGTTAACTGTTTCAGATATTGTGTGTTCTCTTGCGACTCCTGGTGGTTAAATGAAGAGTGTGTTTTTTGGTTTTTGGTTTTTTGTTTTTTGTTTTTTGTTTTTGTTTTTTTAATTTTCAAATTTTATTTTCAAGTTTTTTTTTAGAAGCATTTCATTACAGCTTTAACATATTCAGTAACACATTCCAGAGCAAGGATACATCTCTTTCAAAGGTGGCTGTAAATTTTTAGGTTCACAGTTGAATTAATACAGTCATACAATAATGAACTCAGTAAAAGCCCTGTAGGACATAAAATTGGATAAGTTTTTATGATTTAAAGAAGATCTCCACTTCATTTTAAGATATGTTGTTTCCTACACTTTTTTTCAATAAAATATTTTTTTTCAATTAGTAGAAGCATTTCATTAGAACAGCATTAACCTATTCAATAAAATTTTTTTCTGAGCTAGGGTACATCTCTTTCTAAATTGGCTGTACATTTTTAGGTTTACAGATGAATTATTAGGCTTATATAATCTTTAACTCCTTATAAACTCTATAAGACATAAAATTAAATGAAGTTCCAATGTTTAAAAAAGATCTCCACTTCGTTGTCAAAACACACAGTTTCAAACAGAAAAATTCATTCCAAGGCAATTGGCATTGAGGCGTTTTCATATACATTTCTAATCTCTATATACACGACTAACACTGGTCACAGTTGCCCACCTTCTGAGCTCCTCGGCATCTGAGCATGAATACAAACTCATCAGATAGACAGCCTTCCTCTCCCACTAGAGCCTCCATACTCTGCCATCCCTGCCACTGTCCACTGTGCTGTCAGCACCCCCATCCATTCCCCCCATCTGCCCTTCTGGTAAATCTAGTCAGCCAGAGGTCCATGATCCGGGAGGATCAGCTGTTCCTCATCTACGGCAATCTATTGTCAATATTCCTTTGGATAGAATTGGGGTCTTCTGTTCATTTATCCAGTAGTATCTTGGAACTTTCTGGAAGAGCCTTTATCCATCCTGTCCAACAACTCGACTGAAGGTATCGCCTGTCTGGCTTTGCTGTTTGGCAAGTAGCTTTTATTTATATATGTATGCTCTTGTGAAATTATCTTGGCCCCTTTAATCTTTGGTTATACTTCCCTTTTGGATGTTTAAGGAGATACAATTGGACCAGATAAACTGATTTGCTTTTACTCTTGAGGTCGTTTGAGAATCTGTTCCTCAGGGGTCTCATGGGCTTGGGAGGAGCCCCTGGCTCCTTTCTTTTACCAGTTCCATCCATGTAAAGAAAAGTCAAAGGTCCTGCTCGACCATTGTTGGCGTCTCTTGGAAGCGTGGAGGAAATGATTCCTCCGTGTTGACCCTCCTCTTTATAGACTGGACACCAGTTCAAGTCCATCTGATGGGGTCTCCTTGGCCTCCTTGATCAGGAGGTCAGATGACCCACCACCATTACAGGACATTTTGCGCGATGCTCATAGTCCCTGGGAACTAATCAACCTAGGAGGGCAAAGAGCAAAAAGTGTCCTTTGTGTCCCTCTGACCCAATTAGTATAGATCTCAAGGTATGTCTGTTAAACATCCAAGAAGGTTAGTTCCACCATTCTGGCATTTTTAATTACTGCATGTCCTGCAGATAAACCTTGGGTAATGACCGGTTGGTCTCAAATTAACCTTATCTAGAGACATATTTCTTGATCTGTTAAGTATAATTTGTTAGTACATTGTAGGAATAATATGGTTCCCTCTGGTTTTCGTGACTAGCTAGGCATTGTTTCTCTCTTGTATCGTCTCACCCCTCTATCATGGTTTTCCCACTTAAGGTGTCGCCACTTCTCCCCCTTTCTTCCTTACTAATACCCTTGCTCCTATGATCCTACCTCTGTTGAGTTTCTTCTTTCTCCTTATCCCCTAGGTTCCTCATATACCCTTCCCTCCCCCCTCCCTTAAACTAACCCAATTTTTATCCATATATACCTTATTAAGGCCTGTTACTTACTATTCTTCTCCTTCAGGTTATTTCTTTTCCTTTACCTCACTGTTTTCTTACCCTTGTCCTGGTTCCTGCAGTTATGTCTGTTTGCATTCTTATTTATCAGAGTCTGATCCTAGGATCCACATATAAGGGAGAACATATGTCGAATTTTTTTTCTGAGATTGTGTTAGTTAACTTAGTATAACAGTTTCTAGTTTCATCCATTTACCTGCAAACTCCATGATTTCATCTACCTTTACTTCTGAATAGAACTCCATTGTGTAAATATACCATGATTCTTAATCTACCTGTTACAGTTTCTCTCAGAGATGAAAGAAACTTTAGG
>NW_008355784.1:743030-785513 GCF_000622305.1 Nannospalax galili | reverse complement strand
TCTTTCTTCTTTCTTTTGGTTAGTTGGGCTAGAGGTCTGTCAATCTTGTTTATCTTTTCAAAGAACCAGCTCTTGGAATTGTTGAATCTTTGTATTGTTTTCTTTGTTTCAATTTCATTGATTTCTGCTTTGTTATTTTCTGCTGGGTTTGGGTTTTGTTTGCTGTTGCTTTTCAAGTGTGTTGAGTTGCAGTGTTAAGTCATTTATTTGTGTGCTTTCCGATTTTTTGATGAAGGCACTTAGAGCTATAAACTTCCCTCAGAGTGGAGAGAGAGAAACAACTATACCCTGGGACAACAAAAGAAAATAAAGATATAATCTAGAAAACACAAAATTACATAGAGAACACAAACAGCAATCAAAATGACGGGAACCAGTACACAGCTTTCAATAATAATCTTAAATATCAATGGACTGAACTCCCCCTGTCAAAAGGCACAGGCTAAGCGAATGGATTAAGAAACAAAATCCATCTCTTTCTGTCTGCAAGAAATCCATCTCACCATGAAGGACAGGCACTACCTTAAGGTAAAGGATGGAAAAGAATAAAACAAGCAATTCTAATATCTGACAAAATAGGCTTCAAAGTAAAACTAATCAGAAGAGATATGAGGGTCACTGAATTCTGATCAAAAGAACAGTTAACCAAGAATATATTACAATCCTTAATATATATGCACCAAATTCTGGGGCACCCAAATTCATAAAAACATTACAGGACTTTAAGACACAGATTAACCCCAACTCAGACAATACCCCACTGTCTCCATTAGACATGTCAACTGCACAAAGAATAAACAGAGAGACATCTGAATTAAATGATACAATACATCAAAAGGGCCTAACAGACATCTTTTGATTATTCCACCCAAACATCAAAGTGAATACACTTTCTACTCGGCACCTCGTGGAACTTTTTCAGTAGTTGACCACATACTCGGCCACAAATCAAACCTCAACAAATACAAAAATATTGAAATAATTCTATGCATTCTATCGGACCACAAGGCAAACAGGCTCACAATCAACACTGGAAGAAGCTCTAGTCACTACATGAACTCATAGCAATTGAACAAAACAGTCCTAAACAATGAATGGATGAAAGGAGAAATGAAGAAAGAAATAAATGAATTCCTGGAATTCAATGACAAGGACAATGACACAACACAACCTCTGGGACACTGTAAAAGCAGTCCTAAGAGGGAAATTTGTAGCTCCAATGCCTATGTTAAAAAATTAGAAAGGGCCCAAACAAATGATCTAACAATGCAACTCAAGATGCTGGAAAGACAAGAACAAGTAAAACCTGAACCCAGCAGAAGAGAAGAAATAACAAAAATCAGACCAGAAATTAGTAAAATAGAAACAAAGAAAAGAATACAAAAAAACCAATGAATACAAGACATGGTTCTTTGAAAAACTAAACAAGATAAACAAAGAGCAAGTCTAAATCAACAAAATCAGAGATGTAAGAGGGAAAATCACAACAGACACCCAAAAGATCAAACCATTATAAGGGAATATGTTAAGAACCTATACTCTACTAAATTTGATAATCAAAAAAAAAATGGATGGATATCTAAAATCATGGGGATCAACAAATTTAAACCAAGAAGAGATCAACAGTTTAAACATACCTATAACATATAAAGAATCAAAACACTAATACAAAGCCTACAAACATAATAAAGCCCAGGCACAAATGAATTTACAGCAGAATTCTACCAGATATTTAAAGAAGACCTACAGTCAATACTATTTTAATTATTCAAATTAATAGAAACAGAAGAACTCCCAAATCCCTTCTATGAAGCCACAATCACTCTAACACCCAAACCAGGTAAAGACACAACCAAAAACGAAAATTATAGACCCATATCCTTAATGAACACAGATGCAAAAATTCTCAACAATTTTTGAGAATTTTTTTATGTACATCTGTATTCTGTTGGGTTCCGACATGCAGGGAGGGAAAAAGTGAGACCCTCGGAGACAGCCGATAATCCATTTTCCCCTCGGGGCTGAGCGGGATGGTGAGTGCATGGCTCAAAAGGAACGCACAGAGCTGGGTGCCGAGTCAGAGCAGGAACACGCTTTATTGCAGCAGGCACAGGTATTTAAAGGCAAAGTCTCACGGTGGGAAGTTTGAGCCGTGAGTGACAGTTGCTTCTGGCATTGCAGACCTATGGGCCGAGGGGCCACTCCCTCTGCATGCCAGGAATGAGGCAGGGCCAGGTGGAGCCAATCCTATGCCAGCAATGAGTTTTCCCATCCCTCCCCCTTGACCTGTGCCAAGCGCCATCTTGGCGAGAATCGAAAGTGACTGGACAGGTGGGCCAACTATAGGTTAGGCTGTGGAAGTGCTCCGGAACTCGTAGGCCCAGGGTGTGGCTGCACTCAGGCAGCCCCGACATCTCCCCCTTTTGTTTTTATATCAGCCATGTTTTTTATCTTAGGTTATCTCTATCTGGAGATCTTACCCCTCATTGAGTAACATGGGGCTCAGCTGAAAGACTGGGTCTCGAGTCCTGTCTTAGGTTGTCCCTCCTCAGGTTTTGAAGTTGCCCATCCTCGGGTAACCATGATAGTGTTTCATGGCCCCTGTCTTAGGTTCATCAGCCTGGGAGGAATCTTACCCATCAGGCTAGAGACTCTCGAGGGGCAGGGCCTCTTGACAGAGTTCCTGGAGGGAAGGTTTATATGGCTCATTGGCCAACTGGGCTAATCTCTGATAATGTATCTCCACCTGGTGTAGGTTGATTGCCTCTATTCTCTGGCGAACAAACCCCATAAACTTATTGAATATACAGGGTCCGAGAGTGAGGACAAGGAGGAACATGGAGACAGGACCAAGTAGGGGGAGGAGATAAGGTAAAAAGCCATGTAGACCGGTCCAGAGTGGACTTTCCTGGAGTTCTTGCCTTCTCTCTTTTAGATCTTCCTGGAGTTTTTTAATCTTATCTTGGACGATTTCAGACTTGTTGGCATAAAAGCAGCATTTTTCCTGTAAAAATAAGCATATCTCTACCTTTTTGGCAGTTAGTAAGTCTAGTCCCCTCCTATTTTGTAAGGCCACCTCAGCCAGGGAATCTAATTGTTTCTGGATGTCTAGAATGGTATCAGAGAGAAGTTGTAAATCATTGATTAATTGTAGGGAGAGTTTCCTGTGCATATGAGGGGCCACTGCCAACCCTGTGGCCCCTGTGGTTATCCCTGCAGTTATTTCTAAGCCAGCCAATAGGGGGTTCATCTGAATTGCTCTTTTGCTCTTACCTCCTATATAATCCAAGGAAAGAATAGGAAGGGGCTCACTGCCCGGTATAATGTCTATGTCCAGAAATAAGATGGTGAGGGCACAAAGGCCCACCCAGTTGGCTGGCAGGAAGCTGTGGGCCCACCCTCCTCCACAAACCAGGATCATACCGGCAGGGGGGCAGGAATCAATGTTAGTCAATGTGGAGATATTTGAGCCACAGGATGTAAAGGGAACACTTCCCACATCAATCTGAGAGGTGTTAGGATAGGGTGAGGCCCAAACGCAGGAGGCAGGTGATATTGGCAGGGGTTTGACAGAGATTTTCATATTGGGCCTCCAGTTGCCTTGCTGCAGCATTGGGGTTTCCAAATCCTTGATCCCTGGGCGGGATGGGAATCAGAAGTGTTGAGAGTAGCAGCGTCCACATCCTTTATTGTCCCTGAGGGAGAAACAGAGGAACCATCCTCATGGGTGAAACACTCCCTGGACGGGTTATCATCATGGTCCCCTTGTTGGGGTAAATATTTAATATCTCTCGCCAGTACCCAGAGGGGTCCTTTTTCATTTTGAGGGAATATACATCCAAACCCTCTTCCTGCTGTAAGAAGCGGGTCTGGTCCTCTCCATGCTCCTGTGAGTGGGTCTCTCCATCTGACCAAAATGGAGCTATAGCTGGTAGATGAGGACCAATGTTTTTGGAAGGGGGACAAATACTTGTCTTCTTTGGAAAAATTTAGAATATTTAAGGTAAATAAGGCCTTTTTTAGTTGATCATGAGGAGGCAAGGACTCCCCCTTTTGTTTTTGTAATTGGGTTTTTAGGGTTTGATTGGCTCTCTCCACAATGGCTTGTCCCCTAGGATTATAAGGAATGTCCGTGGAGTGTGAAATCTTTTGCGTTTGAAGGAACTTTGAGAAGGACTTGCTTATAAAGCATGGGCCATTATTGGTTTTAATTTGATCAGGCAGTTTAAGGGTGGCAAAATATTGAAGCATATGGCTGATTGTATGTTTGGCCTTTTCCCTGGGGTGTGCTGTCGCCTAGCAGGCACACGAGAAGGAATCAACTGACAGGAAGATATACTTAAGGTTTTTAAAAGGGGCATACCTGAAGAAAAGGTTGGAAAGATCGACAGGTGTGTATAATTTTTTTTTTTGTCTTTGACTGCCACATGGGGATATTTATGTCTAAGCCCTCTCCAACTAACATGGGTCAATTGATGAAATTGGGTAGCCTCAGAGACTGTGTGGCACTGATGTGAAGAGGCCAGTTGATTAGCTATTTTTTGTCAGAAATCCAGGCAAATTTTGGTGGCCTCTAAGATGATAGAGGTATATTGGAGTATGGGCCTGAATCATCAGAGGAGATATGGGGTTGGAGTTCAATCTAATATGAGCCTCCACTAGGTGGGGCAGTAAATTAACCACATATAGGCTGTCTGAAAATAGATTGAAGGGCTCAGATATGGAATCCAATGCCATGACAACAGCAAAGAGTTCTTTAAATTGTCGTGATCCCTCAACCTGGCGGGAGACTGATTTAATGGGTACAGGAGCTTGTCCCTGCTTTAGGGGAGGATAAATGACCAGGGAGGCTCCTAGACGCCCTCCATCAGTAAACACAGGAATTTAGGATTGGGTTGAGAAAGAAAAAGTCTAGGGGGCTCCCACTCCAATCTCGAGAAGGAGCTCATCCACTTATAGGTGCCATAGTGGCAGTCAATTTTGCCAAAAAAGCGATCCCTCAACCTGGTGGGAGGCTGATTTAATGGGTACAGGAGCTTGTCCCTGCTTTAGGGGAGGATAAATGGCCAGGGAGACTCCTAGACGCCCTCCATCAGTAAACACAGTTAGGAATTCAGGATTGGGTTGTGAAAGAAAAAGTCTAGGGGACTCCCACTCCAACCTCGAGAAGGAGCTCATGCACTTAGAGGGGCCAGAGTGGCAGTCAATTTTGCCAAAAAATCCCTCCAAAGCCAGCATGATTTTCTCACTGTTTCTTTGAAGCCATGTAAAATTCTGTCAATCTATAGGGGGTAATAATGGTATGGGGCTCAATACCGAACAGCTGGACTGCTGTGTCCCTTCCCTTGACAATGCAATTAGCAATTTGATTGACCATGGAATAAACTCGAGGAGTTCCACCCATGGATAAGTGGATCCATTGTAATGGCTTACCCTCTTGTGCCAAGAGGGCAGTGCACAGTGCATTTCCAATGAAAAGGCAAAGAGATATGGGGGCATTAGGATCAAATCTCTCTAGGGTGGCCTCATTTATGGATTGTTGGATTTCAGCCAGAATTTGTAGGCACTGGGGTGGTAACTTTACCCTGGAGGTTAAGTCAAAGCCTCGCAAGAGGTCAAACAAGGGAATTAATTCCTCAGTAGATATAGGAATCCAAGGTCTAAGCCAATTGATCTCTCCAAGTAGCTTGAAGCTGAGGGAGGTTGATGGTATCCTGAGTGGTAAGTTGTGGCTTGCTAGGTGACACAGTACTGAGTGAGAGAGAGGCTCCCAATATCTTTAGTGGCGGGACAGTTTGGATTTTTTCTGGGGCCACGTTGAAATTATGGTCCTGTAACAGGGCTATACATTTAGAAATTAGGCCATGAAGGTCATTGGGATCTGGACTCCCCAAGATTATATCATCCATATAAATATAAAATAGAACATCTGGCCTCTTGATCACAGAGGCAAAGATATGGCTCAAATAATACTGACAAGTGGCAGGGCTGTTAGCCATGCCCTGTGGCAAAACGGAGCATTCAAAGCTCAAGTCTGGCCCTCTGAAGTTTAATGAGGGCACTGAGAAGGCAAATTTTTCTGCCTTTTGTGTGTAGAGGTATTGAGTAAAAACAGTCCTTAATATCTATGATGGCTAGGGCAAAGGAGGCGGGGATAGCAGGGATCCAGAGCATTCCCCTCTGGGGGGGTGCCCATAGGGGCCATTCTTTTATTGATCTCCCTCAAGTCCTGGAGGAGTCTCCAGGTCCCATTGCTTTTTCTTATTACAAAAACAGGTGAGTTCCAGGGACTAGTAGAAGGTTTAATATGGCCAAGATCTAATTGGCCCTGAACCAACTGATGGAGTTGTAGTTTGTTAGAGGGTAGAGGCCACTGCTCAACCCATACAGGGTCTCCTGAGATCCAAGTAATTGGGAACGATGGAGGCTGAGCAGTGGACCTTAGGATTGGGGGTGCACCTGGGGGTGCCTGTTCCTAAGATGTTCAAAGTAGGGGTCATCCCTGTAATTAGAATGAGCGGCCCTCTCATCCCCAAATTGTTGTTCTAATTCCTCAGTGTCGAGGAGGTCATTGTAGAAGGCTTTATGGTCAGTGGTAATAAAGGCCTCAGCTTCTCCCAAGATGTCCTGTCCTAAAAGATTGGCAGTTAAGCCAGAGACCACAAGAGGGCGCACTTCTCCACGACTTCCATTGGGATCAATCCAGGGCAGCCATGTGGCCATTTCCCATGATGCGGATTGCCCACCCACGCCCAGTAGGGATGGGCCAGGCATCAGCTGCCAGGAATGCGGAACTTTTTCTTTTTTAATTACTGTGCAATCCGCATCAGTATCAATGAGAAATTTAAAGGTTTTACTCCCAATGGTTAAAGTCATCTTGGGCCTCAGCCCAGGGATGAGAGGAACTGTACAGTGGGCTTGCACATGCCTCTTCCCCTTGTTTAACGGGGCTGGGGGCCACCCCTCGAGGAGTTTAAAGACTCTCCCCGTATATTATATTTTGACCTGCAATCTTTGGCCCAATGGAAACCTTTTTTGCATTTTGGGCACAGAGTGCAGGGGGTATCCTGGGCAGGTCTGGGGTTGTCCCTGGGACGTGGGTTAGGGCATTGCCAATGGAAATCCCCTGTCTGGCCGCAATTGAAACATCGTCCCTTTTCCTGAGGGTTAGCAGGCTCCTCCCTATGGAAGGCGTCCTTTAGCACCTGCGTGAGGGCCTGCATCTGGGCCTGGAGGAGGGCTGACATGGCCTGGGTCTGCCCAGCCTTTGTCCCCACATCTTTAGAGGCGAATATCCATCCGCTGATGGAGCAGTCCTAAAGCCCAGCACATGCCATGCGGTGATCTGCATTCATGCCATCCCATATGAGCATCTTAGCAAACTGGTCCTGCAGCGGCACAGGGGGGAAACTTTCTCTTAAGGCTCTTCTCAACTCTATCCACAAACTCATGAAGGGGCTCTCCCACCTTTTGGTATATCCCACAAACTGCAGGCTCTGTGGGACCAGAGTCTAGCTTTTGCCATGCCAGTAGGCCTAGAGCCCTAACTTGGTTAGGATATGGAGGGGGAATGGCGGCCTGCTGGATCCCCGTGGCATAGGCATCAGTACTTTCTGTCAGCATGCTGAAGGTAATGGGTACTGGAGGATTGGCGGCCCGGTTAGTCTCTGCCTGCTGTCTACATTTTTCTTTATATAAAGCTGACCATTTAATAAAGAGAGGGCTAGGAAGGACAGCTCTAGCAAGATCTGTCCAGTCCCTGTCAGTGCATGGCTGGTAAACCAAGCCTTGCAACAAAGTCTCTACCCAAGGGGACCCGGGGCCATCTTCCGCAACGGCTTTCTTTAATTCCTTAAGGTCTGAGGCCTCCCAGGGATACCAAATAGCTGGGTGGTGCCCCCCCCCGGGTTAACGTTGATGGGATATAATTGGGGTTCCTCGAAGGGGTGCTTTCCCTCACTACCATAATCAGGTGGTGCCATTGCCCCTAGGGGGAAATTTTGGCTATCCTCCATCTCCTTTTTAACAGGGGGTTTAGAGGGCCAGGGGGCTGCCTCAAAGGGATCTAAGGAGGGATAAAGATTTCCCTGAGGGGTCGGTGGGCTCTCCTTCCTCTGCATGGCCTTTGGTGGGTCCCCCTTTTTTTGTGTGGCTTCCTTATGAGGATGGGGTAACTAACTTAGGAAGCTCAAAGCAGCCCCCCCTCTTATCGGGGGGCTGAGGAGGGCAACAGCCCTTGAGGGCTGAGATGATGGGGAGAACTCCCAGGGGTGGGATCTTACCCTTCTCTATCTGGGACCTTTTGTCGAGTCTTTCTACCCTGTCCCAGGTCTCCCAGTCAAAGATATGGAAAATCAAAATGTGATTAAAAGAAATAACGATGGAGGAAATCAGTTGGGACGTCATAAGAGTAGAACAGAGGCCAAGAAACCTGATGAACTGCCATCATTTCTGGCACTCAAGTGTCAGGTTCTGACATGCAGGGAGGGAAAAAGAGAGATCCTCGGAGCCAGCCAATAATCCGTTTTCCCCTTGGGGCTGAGCGGGATGGTGAGTGCGCGGCTCAAAAGGAACACACAGAGCTGGGTGCCGAGTCAGAGCAGGAACACACTTTATTGCAGCAGGCATAGGTATTTAAAGGCAAAGTCTCACAGTGGGAAGTTTGAGCCATGAGTCACAGTTGCTTCTGGCGTTGCGGACCTATGGGCTGAAGGGCCTCTCCCTCTGCACGCCAGGAATGAGGCAGGGCCAGGTGGAGCCAATCGTATGCCAGCAATGAGTTTTCCCATCCCTCCCCCTTGACCTGTGTCGGGCGCCATCTTGGCGAGACTCGAAAGTGACCGGACAGGTGGGCCGACTCTAGGTCAGGCTGCAGAAGTGCTCCGGAACTCATAGGCCCAGAGTGTGTCCGCACTCAGGCAGCCCCGACGTATGCAGTTTGCAAGAGCAAATTACATACAGATGTATATCATAAAGATCATTCACGATGACAAAGTAGGCTTTATTCCAGAAAAGCATGGATGATTCAATATACCAAATCAAAAATCATCCTTAATCATATAAATTGGCTCAAAGAAAAAAAATACATTTTCATCTCAATAGATACAGAAAAGGCTTTTGAAAAAATTCAGCATGGATTTATGTTCAATGTCCTCGAGGGGACTGGACTGGGGGGAATAACCCTCAACATAAAGTTATATACAACAAACCCACACCCAGTATCATTCTAAATGGAGAAAAAAATGGAAGCATTCCCATTAAAAGTGGAAAAAGCATGTCCACTCTCTCCACTCCTTTTCAATGTAGTCCTTGAAACTCTTTCTAGAGCAATAAGACAGAAGAAGGAAATTAAAGGAGTACTAATTGGAAAAGGAGAGGTCAAACTATCACTTTTTGCAGATGATATGCTATTATACCAAAGAGATCCCAAAAGTTCCACCCAAAGAATTGATCAACACTTTCAGTATAGTGGCAGGTTATAAAATCTACAAAAATCAGTAGCCTTTCTATGTACTAATAACAAGAAATTGGAGAAAGAGTACAGGGAAATGCTCCGATTCACAATTGCTGCAAAATAATAAAATAAAATATCTTGGAATAAATCTGACAAAAGACACCAAAGATCTCTACAATTAAAACTTTAAATCATTAAAAAAAGAGATTGAGGAAGACACCAAGAGATATAAGGACCTCCCATATTCATGAATTGGAAGAATTACTATTGTGAAAATGACCACTCTACCAAAAGCAGTATATAGATTTAATACAATCCCAATCGAAATCCCCATGACATACTTCACAGAATTAGAAAAAAAATTCCTCGTATGGAAGCACAAAAGACCCTGGATAGCCAAAGTAACCCTGACCACAAAGAGCAACATTGGGGGATTACTACATCAGATCTCAAAATATACTCCAGAGCTATAGTCATAAAACAGCATGGTTCTGGTACAAAAATAGACACATAGACCAATGGAATGTGATAGAAGACTCAAACCTGACTACACGCAATTTCAGCCACCTGATATTTGACAAAAGTGTCAAGAACAAACAATGGAGGAAAGACAGCATCTTTAACAAATAGTGCTGGCAAAACTTGATCTCCACCTGTAGAAGAATGAAACCAGATCCTTATCTTTTTCCTTTCACAAAACTAAACTCCAAATGTCTCAAAGACCTCAAAGTTAAACTGGAAACCCTGAAACTATTAGAAGAAAATATGTGCTGTAACTTACAAGATATAGGAGTAGAAAGGATTTTCTAAATTGGACAGAGGTTGCTCAGGATTTAAGGTCAGCAATCAACAAGTGGGACCTTATGAATCTAAAAAGCACCTGTACAGCAAAAGAAACAAAAAAAATGAAGAGAAAACACACAGAATGAGAAAATATCATCAAAAGTGACACATCTGACAGAGATTTAACATGCAGAATATATAAAGAACTCAAGAAACAAAGAATCAAGAAACAAAATGACCCAATTAACAGATGGGCTAAAGATCAAAACAGAGAGTTCTCAAAGGAAGAAATAAAGATATGTAAGAAACATCTCAAAAAGATTTAAAAAAAAGTGTTCAACATCATTTGTAATTTGGGAAATGCAAATGAAAACCACCCTAAGGTTTCACCTTGCCCCAGTCAGACTGGCTAGGATCAAGACAACAAATGACACAAAATATTGGTGAGGATGTGAAGAAAGGGGAACGATTATTCACTGCTGTTGGAATTGCAAACTTCTGCAATCCCTATGGAAGGTAGTGTGGAGAACTCTTAGAAAACTAAAAATGAACCTACCATATGACCCAGATATACCACTCCTTGGCATATACCCAAAGGATTAATTGTATTGTAGAAACACTTGTACAACCATGTTTGTTGCTACTCTTTTCACAATAGCTAAAAGGTGGAAACAATCTTAGTGCCCTCAACTGATAAGTGGTTAACAAAAATGTGGTATATTTACACAATGGAGTTCTACAGCAGTAATGAAAAATGAGATAATGAAATTTGCAGGTAAATGGATGGATCTAGAAACTGTTATACTAAGTGAAGTAACACAGACTGAGAAAAATAAAATACATATGCTCGCCCTCATTTGTGGATCCTAGCACCAAATTCTTTTAAATTCCATGTCCTTTTCATAAGGTGATACTGTACAGCAGTCCCTTCTGCATGAAATAATTACCACCATCATGACTTCAGCTGTGCCTGATTGCTAATCATCCTCACAATTGTGTTTGTTGATGGTTGTGCTCCTTCATTAAAAGAGGGGCAAGTAGGGTCATTCAACTCTCACTGGAGTATCCAGCCACACTTCCCAGCAAACTGTATGTAATTTGACCCTAATCACACATGGTCTCCTGGACTTGAGAGGGCTAAAGTAAACAACCTGGGGAAGGCTAAGAATAGAAGACTTGACCGATGGAAGTGGAGGTAAAGGCTTTCCAATGTGCATACACTCAGGTAAGTCATATACCTCAGCAATCCCTCAGTTAGCTCAGTAGGTAAGCTGAGTAAATTCATTGTTTTCCTAGTAAAACTTTCATCAAACATTGACTTGATACTAGAACATTAAAAGGGAACAAGCATTGCTTAGTATCCCCATGAAAAGAATTCTCACAACAGATGGAAATTTTATTTGTTAATGCTATTATGTCTCATAATTATTTAAAATAAAATAAACTGAGAATGTAAAAAATGTTAAAAGGATGTGAGAATGGAGATATTTTCCAAAATGGACAGATAAAAGTGAGAAAGCCTAAGCAAGTGACAAAGGTTTGTGTAGGTTTGTTATAACATATAAGGCAGGAGACAAAAATAATAGATACAAAATGTTAAAATTTCTATGGTCATAGTTTAGCCAACTAGTTTAAGGAACAAAATGTATATCTAGTCAAGGTTTATCTGAGAATAATTGATTTTTAACCCAAGCTTTATGTACACAGCACATGGTAATTTAAAGTACCACATTTTTAAACTAACCTTTTTAGATGTCTAGTAGCCATACCTTGAAGCCTGTACTAAACTGGTCAGAGGGACTTAAAGGACAGTTTTTGCCCCTTGCCCTCCAAAGTTAACTAAGTTCCAGAGAACTATGGAACATCTCTCAAAACGTCCTGTAACATTGGTAAGTCATCTGTCTTCTTGGTCGGGGATACCATGGAGACCCTACAAGACAGACTTGAACCACTGTCCAGTCTAAAAAGAGGAGGGTCAACTCAGAGGAAACATCTCCTTCATGTTTCCAAGTGAAGCCAGACATGGTTGAGCAAGAACTTTAACTTATGTTCACATAGATGGAACTTGTAAAAGAAAGGAGCCAGGGGCTCCTCCCAAGCCCATGAAACCCCTGAGGAAAAGATCCTCAAAGGATCTTAAGTGCAAAAATAAATCGATTTATTTGGGCCAACTGTATGTTCTTAAACACCCAAAAGGAAAGTATAACCAAAGAGTAAAGTCATGAGTATATTTCTTTAAGAGTTCAAGGGACTACACTTCCCAAACATTAGGCGTAATTCTATATGAAAAGTTATTTAGACAATTATTTCTCACTGATGATTTTGTTCCTAATCAGAAAGTGCTGTTCAGATGTAAGACTTCAAATATTGGTCTCCGATACTGTAGTGCCCACCTGTTGGTAAAGGAGACAACCTGCTATTGTTCTAAAATGATGGATAAATTTGTTTGCTCCCCCTATCTAGAAGCCTTTGAGAGGGAATTGACACTGATTCTAACCACTCCAAGAGCTATCAAAATGTCTGAAAGCAAATCCTGAATCCATCACTCTTGGGTCCAGCCTTGGCAGACAAAAGAAGAGTGAGGAGGACCCCAATAGAGGGATGCTTTTGGAAGCCCTTGTCAAGAAATTCCAAGGGAGTCTCATATGAGAATTTGAAAATTGCCCTGTTCTGACATTTTTCTAGCTCCTTGTCTAGACTAGGTAGTGCTAATTACTCTTCCCTTTACTTCTCCTTCACATTTCCTATTCACCAGTCAAGGACTTTCTTACCCCACTACAGATAAGAGTTATGCAATTTGAGTCTTTTAGATAGACCCACTGAAGGGGTACTTCAGTTACCTCACCTGCGTCCCTCTTCAGCATGGAAGAAGCCAGAGCGGTCTGTGCACAATTCCTTATCCGCAAGTTGGATATCCTCTTTAGAGGATGGTGTGATAAGAATAGGATATAGAAATTACCTAACAGTTTGGGTAAAAAAGACCCCAAAGAAAAGTAGCCAGCTTTTTGGCTAAAAGTCACACTGTCCTTGGGCCTCTTAGCAACACACTCTGTTCCAAAGGCCCAAAATACTGAAATTATTTGGGGGCTTTTTTCTAATCCTTAAAATATTTTAGGGTTACCTCTTCAGAGGGGGGAATGGTAGAGTAGCAAAAAGCCCCATAAAAAATAAAAGAAGAAAGAGTACATGAAGTTATCATATAGAAGTGATGAGGAAATATGGGAGTGGTTGGAGGGGAGGGAGTGGGCATCGATTTGATCAAAACATCTTATATGCATGTATGAAGTTCTCAATAAATTATTTAAAGAACTATTGTGATGCAAGAATATATCATTTTAATGAGATAAGTGAGCATGGTGATGAAACATGGAAACATTGTTATAAGACAGTGGGTCAATGTATTGCAACAATGTAGCATTGTATTGAGACAGTAAAAGTTTTTCTTATGAAAGTGGAACATTATGATTCAACAATGGAGCATTGTTGAGAAAGGGGAGGGGGATGTCAGGGAACATTGTGATGGTAGAGTGGACAATTGTGATAAGTGATTGGAACATTATGACATGACAGTGACTCACTTTGATGTAACAATGGAACACTATGGTGAGTCAAGGAAGCATTATATTGTGACAGTGCATCACTGTCATGCAACAAATAGAGCACTGTGATGAAAATGTGGAACAGAGTGATGGAACTGTGTAATGTTAGACTACAACAATGGAACACTGTGATAATATAAGGAAGCATTTTGATAAGACAGTGGGAAATTGCCATAGTAGTGTGTTTCATTGTGATAAGATAGTTGTGTATTGTAACTGTACTGCAGATTGTTGTTTTGTATCAATGATACATTTTGACGGCACAATACACTATTGTGTTGCAATAATGGAACATTATGAAGAGACAGTGGAGCATATTGATAGGACAATAGTCACTGTGAGGCACCAATGGAGCATAGAGTTGAGATAGGGGAGAATTGTGATGGGACATTGAACTAAAAAGGTGCACTAATTGGACAGTATAAGGCAGTGAAGCATTGTAATGGGGACCCTAACAATTGTGATGAGACAGTGGAAAAGAGGATGGGACACTGTACCAATGTGGTGTAACAATGGTTCATTGTTATGAAATAGTGGAACATTGGGATGGGATAATTGACCACTGTGATAGAACAATAGAGCCTTCTCATTAAATAGTATTGTGATGTGTCAGTGGATCATTGTTATGCAAAATTGTTGTATATTATTAGGAAAGTGGATCATTTTGAATCAAAAATGGAATATTTTGACTGGACCATGGTGATATAACAATGGAATATTTTGAGGAGATTGTAGACTATTATGATGCACCAATAGAGCATTGTAATGAGACAGTTTACCATTGCAATTGGACAGTTAACATTTGTGATGAGATAGTGGAGCTTATGATGAGTCAGTAAACCATTATGATGAGACAGTGGAGCATTTGAATAGAACAGATTCAACTTATGATGCAATAATGTAACATTGTGATGACACAGTGGACAACTGTGATGGAACAGTGGTCCATTCTGATGCAAAAATGAGTACTATGCTAGGACTATGGGCCATTGTGATACAACAGTGGAGCATTGTGATTCAAAAATAGAGCATTCTGTGAGAAATGGGAGCATTGTGATGAGAAAATGACCATTGTGATGGAACAACAAAGGACTGTGATGAGAGAGTAGAGCATTGTGATGGAAAACTGGACCACTATAATACAACAATGGAACACTGAGATAAGACAGTGGAGAATTGTGATAGGAGAGTGGGCCATGTGATACAACAATAAAGCATTGTTAGGACACTTGGTACAATTTTGACATAACAATGGAGCATTGGGAGAAGACACTTAGCCATTGTCATATAATAATGAAACATTTTGATAAGACTGTAGAGCATTGTGATACACCAATGGAACACTGTGATGAGATCAACTAACATTTTGAAGAGAGAATTAACCTTTGTGATGAGAGAATGGAATGTGTGATGGGAAAGTGTGGGGGCCTGAGGCCAGGGGCAAGGCAAGATGGTGCCTAGAGGAACCGGCCGGGGCATTATCAGACTTGTTTGGCACCTAGAGGAAATGGCCAGGGCATGATCAGACTTGTCTGGCACCTAGAGGAACTTTCCGGAACATGGCCAGACCTGTTTTGAAGAATTGCTAATTGGCTCCTGTCATTACCGTGCATCTTGGCAGTGCGTGATCACCACGGAAACGCTATGCTGTGCTATGGAGAGGAGACTACATGCTCAAGTTCACCTTTAATATGATTAGACACTTGGTTGGGGAGGGGATTTTCCTTTGTGGTTTTTGCCTTTATAAGCACTGTAAAAACTTGCAATAAACGAGTTCCTGCTTGACTGGCTCCCTGTCACGTCTGATTGCTCCAGGGAGGCTGCAGGTAACGGGCAGACAGCTCACTTCCCTTTCCCAGGCTCCTGTGTTGGGGCAGACCCCCGACATCTGGCGCCCAATGTGGGACCCGAAGCCCACTTGGACCCACTATGGGAGCTGATCGCCGGGGCTAATTGGGTGAGTACCAAGGGAAGTGAGACCCCAAGAGATGGGTAACGCAATGAGTAAAAGTGAGGACCCGGCGCTCACAGTGCTGAGACACATGTTAAGATCCAAGGGGTTAGAACAGTCCGATTCCTCATCAAAGAAGGTGTGGGAGGCCGCCCTGTGTCTTGCTCCCTGGCTGCCCACCAGCAATTTATTCCAGCGGGCTACCTTGGACTGCCTTGAACAACTAGCTCACAAGGCAGAGATCAATAGAGGGGAGGAACCACCCTTGGGGTTTTACCCCACTATCTCAGCCCTTAAGTCATGTTTTCAACCTGATCTGACCCCTGGGCATACCGTACAGAGCCACCCATATTGGGGATCCATCAAAACTCAGGGGAGCCATTGCATGAGTTTATAGATAGGGTTGAAAAGAGTCTAAAGAGAAAGTTTCCCCCGGGCCACTCAGAGAACAGTTCATAAAAATGCTAGTATGGGATGGTATGAATGCTGACCATAGGGTCACCTGCATGGGGTTAAAGGACCATTCCATGAGCAGCTGGATGGTGGCCTCAAAGGACATAGGGACCAAAACAAAGGCGACCAAGGCTATGGCCGCAGTCCTCAAGACACAGACAGAGGCTCTAGCTACAGCCTTTAGAGAAGCCCTCACAGGCCTTGGGCTGCAGGATAGGTGCCCCAGGGCTGAGGACCAGAGATGTTTTGGGCGCAGCCAGCCTGGGCACCTAAAGAGAGACTGCCCGCAAGAGAGAGTCCCTCTCAAGGTGGTGGGGGACAAGCCCAAGGCCCCATGCTGCCACAAGGGGTTTCATTGGAAAAAGGACTGCTGGTCCAGGTATGATGTGGAGGGCAAACCTTTAAACTGGCTTTGGGGCAACCCCCAGCCCCATCACCAAAAGGGGGAGGGCACACAGGCCCTGGAGGGTCCACCACCCACTGGACAGTTTCCATCATCCTGGGCCTTTACCTAAGATAGACATCTTGATAGATGAGTGGAGGTTCTGGGGCATTATTGACACCGGGGCAGATAGAACCATCCTGAGGAAGGAAGAAGTCCCTGGAAGATGGCCCCTCAAGCCTGGCCAACAGGTGATGGGTGTCAGCGGCACCATGCCATCATGGGAGCTTAAGAACTGGCTTTGCTGCAGGACCCAGATGGTAATAAGGGAGAGATCAGGCCTTTGGTGGCTGAGGGGCTTTCCTACAACCTCTTTGGGAGAGATCTCCTGAGGGAGCGGATGTTTTTGTGACCACAGACAATAGGGAGTTTATCGAGGGGCTCCTCGATGATGAGGGAATGAACAGGGTTAGACACCCCTTTGACCGCCTCTCAAACTACAGGGGGGAGGAGTCCAAGTCTCCCCGGGTCCACCCCCAATTCTAGGGGCCGCTCTTCCTCAAGTTCCTGCAATCTGATGGTCCCCAGGAGCCCAGTTTTGGTGGAACAGTGGTCCTTGCCCAAGAAAAAGCTCCAGCTTTTGAGGCATATTATACAGGAGCAACTTATGTTGGGGCTTATCCGCCCCTCTATGAGCCCTTGGAACACCCCTGTTTTTGTCTACCTCAAAGGATTAAAACTGACAATGGACCATGCTTCATAAGTAAAAGCTTACAGGACTTCTTCTCTTTATGGGAAATCCACCATAACACTGGGTCCCCTATAACCCCCAGGGCCAAGCTATCATAGAACGTAACCATCAGGACTTAAAGGCCTAATTACAAAAACAAAAAGGGGGAGTAATCCCCCACCAACAGCTAGGTTCAGCCTTTTTTACCATTAATATTCTCAATTTTCAAAAAGGTCAATTGGAATCTCGATTCCAAAAACATTGAGGGCATCAGGAGCAAAGACCAGAGGTACGGGTCAGATGGAAGTATCCAGTAATGGGACAATGGTGAGGACCCAACCTGCTCCTTACTATGGGCAGGGGGTTGGGATGTGTCTTTCCCACGAATGAACCCCAACCCATCTGGGTACCTGCAAGGAATCTAAAGATGCAGGATAACCCTGTCCCAAAGGTAACAGCCCTTTGACGAGGATTTCTATGTCTTACAGGATGGAGTATTTTGGATGGAAGAGTTTCATTGCCATGCTCACCACTGCTGCCCTGGCCATGATCATCTTTATTGTTACCATCATTATTCAAGATCTGATCAATAGATGGATGACCAAAATCTGTCAATAATGGTACCCCTTCTCCTGCTAGCCATCTGTCAGATAAAACCCGAGGACCTCTGGGTCTTGGTCCCTTCCCTGCCTATACTCTTGCCCTTCTCTTAAGTGAAGAGCTGGTAATTACCAAAGACATGGCTCTGCTAGCTTGCAACCTAGCTTGTGACCCTCGCTTTAGGTCACTTTGTCTCACCCCTTATAGAGTTCAAAATATTACTAAATTGCTAAATGCCTACAACACATGGACTATATTCATGGCCACTGGAACCAACAATTTCTTAATTATTCCATATTGCTGACCAATTAGATTATTGCTCTAAATTATACCCAAGCCCCGGTCCTATCAATGGACTCCTCCTTTTTTAGTAAGGTATGGGAGCATGTTTCTAATGCTTGTGCTAGCTTTTGTTCTCCTCAGGTGTCTCTGCTCAGTTATCAGAAGACAAAGACAGATGAAGAAAGTCCTGGTCCAACTTTGCTTGGCCACCAAGTCCCCCTCTGGCCCCTCCTCAAGACAAATCCAGGCATGGATGCTTGAACTAGCCTGAGGGCCTAGGTTGCTTTGCCCCCTTATGGAATAGACCCCTGTATATTAACTGCAAAAGGGCATGGATGGTCCCAATGATGGGCAATACCCTCCCAGACTGATGAACCCAAGACAGGGGACATGAGGGTAATCATGGTTACCCAAGGACAGGCAACTTCAGTGCCTGAGGAGAGGCAACCTAAGACAGGGAGGTCATAGCAGCTGAGGGGGATGGGGACAGTGCACCCCATCCTGAGCGGCTATCCTTAAGGAACCTCACTTTTAAAACAAAGTAGGGGGAGAGATGCGGGGGCCTGAGGCCAGGGGTGAGGCAGGATGGTGCCTAGAGGAAACGACCGGAACATGGCCAGACTTGTTTTGAAGAATTGCTGATTGGCTCCTGTCATTTCTGTGCATCTTGGCAATGCATGATCACCACACTAATGCTATGCTGTGCTATGGAGAGGAGACTGTATGCTCAAGTTCACCTTTAATATGATTGGACACTTGGTTGGGGAGGGGATTTTCCTTTGTGGTTTCTGCCTTTATAAGCTCTGTAAAAACTGGCAATAAATGAGTTCCTGCTTGATTGGCTCCCTGTTGCATCTGATTGTCTCCCAGGGAAGATGCGGGTAACGGGTGGACATCTCACTACCCTTTCCCTGGCTCCTGTGTCAGGACAGGACCCTTGACAGGAAAGTAGATCTCTGATGAAACTAGACCATCAAGATAGGACAGTGGCCAATTGGGATACAACTATGACATAAAAATAAAGAGTTTTAATAAGACAGTGGACCACTGTGATGAAACAATAAAGTATTTGTGGGGTCTCTCCCTTTTCTCATGGGTCGTTGGCCACCAGTCCATGAGAACAAAGGGAGCAGAAGTGACGAACGGGGTCAGAATGGCCAGTGAGCACTGACTGAAGAAGGCCCTTCTGGGGAGGCAGGTTCAGTGATACAAACAGCTCTAGACTCAGTGAAACAGCTCCATATTCAGTGAAATAGCTCCATTTATTCAGTGGGGGTTAGGGAAAATATAGTGTGGAGGCAGTACCCAATACTTCAGCTGATAGGTGCTCACAGTATGCTTTATTTACACGTGGCAGTAGGCTCCTATCATCCAACTATCGGGAAATGCCTATTTATCATATAGAAAAAACATGGGGGTAGTTTTTACTCCAGGTAACTATGCCAAAGGTCATGTTTTAAACGAGGCCAAGCATCCATGCTTGGCAGCACTTTCCAGGTAAGTCAGGCAGGAAGCCCCTGCTGAGAAAGGAGCCAACCTTAAAAGCAGGGTTCCCCAACAAGTATTATTATAAAACAATTCAGTATTGTGTTGGAATAGTGAAGCATTGTGATAGAAACTGTGGCCCCTATCCTTAATGGACATAGATGCAAAAATTCTCAATAAAATAGGACACCATGCAAGATGCTAAGGGAGAACATCAATCAATGGTCCAATCCCAGCTGTAGGACCTAATAACTATAACAATGACCAGTATAGCAAATGATATTGGTGCAGTAGTGCCACATTTATCTTGGGTATAATCAACAGCTACCTAAATGAATATAAAGCCCACCCAACTGGAGGAAACTGATGTGTAGTACTGTAAACATAGCCAAATACACATGGCTGGAGAGATCATAGATCTTAGAGAAAACCCTAAGCCTGTCACATCCCTACACAAATTTCTTACTATATACTAAATATGGATCTTTATATTTACAGACAAGTATGTCAGTCATCACTCATCAAAGAAGCTTCTTTTGCTACAGACAGAGGCTATTACAGAGTCCCACAACTGGTCTCATACAGAGAATAATTGTCTTTGAAATACCCAACCCTAAGTAACCTATCTACAGTGGAACTTCTACAGCCAAGTCTCTTGGAAAATAGTGGAACAGTGGGTAGAGAGAATACTAATGCATCTCTCAATTCCCATCAATGAATCTCCCTCATGCAATAAAGGGCCCTGAACACAAAAGGTTGCAAATGGCCAAATCATAGAGAATTAGAGTCTATACAGTGTGGATCCCTGAACAGGATTCCTATATTAACCTCCACCGACCAAATGCTCAGAGATCATTGTGGAAGAGGGGTGGAAAGATTGTTTACCTTCTTGAAGGAAGTGACTCTAGGCTGACTAGACACCTGTAGATGAACTGGCACTGAGAGATGTCTGGGTACACTAACTTGCCTTGATAGGCCTTAACATCAATGACAGAGTGCATGAAATCCAGTAGGGGATTATGTGAGGGTGAAAATGGGGAAGGGAGTATAAAGATGATTAAGATATTTTGTACAAAATACACAAAAATTCAAAAAATATCTAAAAAATTAAAAATTAAAATGGGCCTAGTCTTCTCTTCCTCAATGAATGAATCAAAGGGCACACTATGAGGCCATAGGCACAGAATTTATAATCATAGTAGAAACCATAGGCATTTGGGGAAATTCTTCATGTAATTTGTTTGTACCTTCAGGAGTTGCTCAAGCTCATCACATAGGTACCACTTCTATTTGCTGATGGATTACTTCTGTGCAGATACAACTTCATAGATTGGTGGGTCAGCTAACAGTCATGATGGGCAGCTCAGATCATATAATAACTTGGTGTTCATTGTCAAATATTCACTTTTCCATCAAGGCCTGTGGTGATTTGAATGAAAATGTCCTCCATAGGCTCCAAGTATTTGGACATTTTGTCTCCAGATGGTGGCATTGTTTTGGGAGGTCTTAGAAGATGTGGCTATCCTGGAGGAAACACGTCCTGGGGATGGGCTTAGAGAGTTCTTAAGCCTTGCCATATCTCCAGTTGCTCTCTTATTTCCTGTGCCTGCTGGAAGATGTAGAGCTTAGCTTCTGTCCCTTCTCCAGCCACCTCTGCCACCATGACTCCTTGCCATGATGGACTATAATTCCCCTGGAATCATAAGCTCAAATAAACTATTCCTTCTATAAATTGTTCTGGTCAGTGTTTCTATCACAGCAACAGAAAAGTGACTAATACAAGGCTCAAGAGCAGAAAGTTCAAGAGTTGCGTCTCAAAGGGAAATAACTGGGTTAAAATGATAGCAAGGGTTTGCTCTGAAGTTTGAAAGGCCTCCACTATGATTAATCTTTGGATGCTTTCCAAAAGCTCGAAACAATTTTCCTACCTGCTAATGAAATCTTAAGTAGTATCAAGTGTGCTAAATCATATGGTACAAGAGTCAAAGAAGCCCACACAGGAGCTTGGACTTGTTGAAGACCATTCTACTGTTCTGCAAAACTAACAGCATTCTGAGTTATTTGGTATAGGGCAGAAGTAACAATACAGTACTTAGAAACAACAAGAAATGAATTAACACTTATTCCTCAGAAACGACCTGTGCTAGCTGTTAGACTTATCTCCACTTCTAAGAGTGGAGTGTAACTAAGAAAATAATTCTTGGGATTATGTGAGTGTTAGTTTTTGAAAGCATCTTTACCTACAGTGATAGTACATGGTGCACTGGAAGGAAAAATTGTACATAACAGAACCATTCTTTGAGAAATATTAAAGAAACCTAATAAATTTACTTCTCACCAGGAGCGAAAGAAGGAACCATGCTCATTGCTTGATAATCATTTGCTTTTTTCAAAGATTAAAGATGCTTGTTTTTATATCATCAATAAAGTTTTCTCAGGTGAAAAAAAAATAAATTAAAAACTACTTGCACCAACTGTGAGACCAAACTCCACTTAAGTTCCATCCAGCAGGGCAACTAACAAAATCCTTCTCAGGATTCTGAGAGTGTTGCTTTCTGAACTATGCATGATGAATTAGAATGAAAGACTGCTTATAGCACAGGAATACTTTGAGGTAAAAAAGATTTTTAAAGTTTGTTTCTCCTAGAAGACAAAGAAGAAAATATAACCTCTTCTTTCTGTGAAAGAACGTTCTCAGAAAGAACTCCTACATCTTGGACTGAAATTCCTGAAAGGCTCACCAACTGATTAGTGCTCTGGAGACTGTAGAGAGTCTGGAATGTTTCAGATCCAGAGCTTATTCACAAATTATCTGGGGACATTTTTAACCCCATAAATATCCACACTTTTCTTACTTCTTAATGTTCTTGTGACTAATAAAATATATTAACAGACCACCAGGTCTCACCAATAAAAAAGCTAAGAATATCATCAGATAGCATCTGAGACTTATAGAAGAAATTCCCCACTTTGCTGTGGCTGCCTAATGAATGTGTCCACCAATGTATTTTAAAAGTTTCTTGATTTATGACTTTTCTTTGTTCTGTTACTATAAAAATGTAAGGCAGCCAGGCATGGTGGCACATGCCTTCAATCCCAGTGCTCAGGAGGCAGAGGCAGGCAGCTGTCTGTGAGTTCAAGGCCAGCCTGGTCTACATAGTGAGTTCCAGGCCAGCTGGGGCTATAGGGAGACCTCCCCCCCCAAAAAAAAGAACATAAGGCAAGTGTTACCGCACCAGAACATGGAATTTGGGGTAATGTGACTGTGTCCCCAGGCCATGGTCACTCATATTTGGCTCCAGAATAAACTACCTTTTAACCCCTTTGAGGTGAGAGTTATGCTTTTGTGTTGACAATTATGGTGCCCAATGTGGGACCTCAAGAATTATCATCTTTTCATAAGAGGAGTCACTTGGTTGGAAGCAGGTACCAGCATGGATCCATCTAGTCCAGCCCTCTGTTCATGTCCCCTCAGATGGATAGTGGTGGGATCTTTCTGGGGCTCTCAGACATCCCTTGGTTTGGTCAATGGTCCATTTGTTTATTCTGAACTGGATCCTACTTATTAGATACATTTATTGTTTATGGTTTCCTCTGGAAGTGTTTGTTTTAAGGCATCTATTTTGTTTGCTGGCTTTGAAAGTATTTGCTTTCAACATTCAGTTTGTTTTTTTGTTGTTGCTTTCAGACAAACTTCTTAAAGCATGTTTCATTCTGATCATTTGATAAATTTTGATATTAGTAATTTTTTCTTCCTTCTTTCTCTTTCATTTTTGTTTCTCTGAAACTTCTCCCATGTCTAATCTAAGGAATGGAGAAATGTTCTGAGAAAAACACGTATTCTGTATTCCAGCTTCTTTTAGGGTTGGTTAGTATGTTCCTTTAACTCACAAATGCAGTAAAATGTAAAAATCCAGCTTAAGATAGTCTGGAAATTTTAAGGTTCCTATTTATTTAGGTATTTGTTTGTTTGCTTGAGTGTTTTCAAAGTGCTTGCTTTAAAGAATCCATTTTTATTTGCTTCAGAAGTAATTTGTTTCTGATTTTTTTGTTTGTTTTTGTTTTTTGTTTGATATTTTTGAGACAGGGTCTCCCTGTAGCTCCAGCTGTCCTGGAACTCACTATGTAGACCAGGCTGGCCTTGAACTCACAGAAATCCACCTGCCTCTGCCTCCTGAGCACTGGGATTAAAGGCATGCACCACCACACCCAGCTAGTTTTTAGTACTGGTGGATTCTAGAAATTTAAAGGCATTTTGGTATTTGTTTGTTGTCTGTTCTGGTTCCGTTTGTTTTTCATATGTCTTTATTTAGTTGGCTTTTGTCTCCAGATACTCCTCCAATAACTAAATTTTCATTTATTCCTTGTGATTTCTCCTGGCTTTTTTGAAACCTTGATGACTTTAGCTTAGGAATATTATGAGTATCTGATCATAAAGGCTCTGAAGACAAGAAGCATTGTTCCCTCCACTCTGTAAGAGTGGAGGTGCCACAGGGCACTCCCCAGGATGAGTAATGACCTCACAAGGAAACCCGATAAACATACCTGGTTCCTGAGTCAAAAGGAACTTTATTGGCTCGCCTGGGAAAATACACTTAAGGGTTGATCACCCCATGTCTTGAGTCCCATCATATTTCCATAAGTGTGCAGGATAAGCTCTAGGCCCAGTGGGAGAAGACGGTCTGAGTGTGAAAGCTGAGAAAGTCCATCCCAAAAGCAGCACATAAAAGAGATTCAAAATGCTAGCATAAAACGGTTTGAAATTTTTTCAGGAGAAAATGAATAAATTAGTAAATAAAATGGAACACAAGTGTGCTGGATAGCTTTAGTGTCAACTTGACACACCTGTGCAATGTGAGCCCCAATTGGGAAATTTCCTCTATTGGATTGGCCTGTGGCCATGTCTTTGGGGCATCTTCTTGATGAGTGAGAGAGCCCAGCCCACTATGGGTGGTGCCACCTCCAGGCAGGTGGGCCTGTGTTGCATAAGAACACAGACTGAGCAGGGGCCAGGAACAAGTCAGTAAGCAGTGTTCCTCCATGGCCTATGCTACAGCTCCTGCCTCCATGTTCCTTCCCTGAGTTCTTACCTTGGGCTCCCTGATGAACTGTGACCTGGGAGATGTAAGATAAATAAGCCCTTTCCTCTCCAAGTTGGTAGTGGTCAGAGTGTTTTGTCACAGCAATAAAGAAACAAACTCAGAAATTGGTACAGAGAGTGGGGTATTGCTGTGACAGACCTGAACCTTGGTGTTTTCAGGAGGATTGTGGAAGCATTCAGAACTTTGGGCAGGAAAGCCACTGAGTGCTTAAACTTTGCTGCTGTGGAGCTTAGAGCACTTATGCTGAAAGAGTTGTTAACAATGGAGGCCTGGCTCGTGAAGCTTCAAAGGGAAACAGGGACTATCAGTGCAGTTTGTGTGATATTTTGAATTGAGAATCTGTGGGTTCCGGTCATCTGGGGCTGAAGAAACATGTGATTAAGAAGAGACCATAAACTGAAGTTACTTCAGTTTAAAACCTTTGTTTTACTGGGACAATTGATGCTGGTTAGCTGATCTGAAAAGTCAGCTGTAAGTAACAAGAGACCAGCATCACTGTGGTGAAGTCTTCTGGAAGACATTTTCTCAGGGTCTTCCAGATTTGGAGAGCTGAGTCTCCACCTCTAGCTGGAAGCAGGGTATGGTAATGTGTGTTTCCTGCATGGTTCTGGTGTGGAAAGCATGAAGAGGTCACAGAGAGCAGTGGAGGCTTGGCACTCAGAGAGGCCAGGAAAGGCCATAGGTGAAAGTGCAGCTTCAGTTGCAGTGAAGACCCCAAGATTGAAGGGGTCAAGGAGAGAATCTGAGGCTTTTGACCACAAGAGGCAAGAAGAGGCCATTGGTGAAGGTGTAGCCTCAGTTTCAGTGGAGACCCCAGCTTTTTGGAGATGCCAGGACCATGGGATGACCACCAAGGACAGCAGTAGGTGTGGAATGGAGCTTGTCTGGGTCTGCTAGTCAAGCTGTATGTGCTGTGGATGGCAGAGTCAGAGAAGTGGAGCTGCCAGAATACTTTGGAGCTCAGAAGATCACGAGTGAATCCCAGATGTCCAGCCTTGAGCTATGTTTCTGGACTTCGGTTTTGCTTAGGTGTGCCCAATTCTTCCCTTTGAAATAAGATAGTACTTGTTTTGGATTTTACTAAAGCCCGCAGTTAAGAAACTTTTAAAAGAGACTGAGGACTTTTAAGTCTTTGGCTTTTAAAAAAATATTTTATATTTTAATATTAAATATTTTAATTTTATATTTTAATATTAAATATTTATTCATCATTCATATTTTATATTTATATTTAATGTTTTTATATTTTAATTTTATATTTTAATATTTTATGTGTATGTGTGTATTGCCTGCATGTAGGTAAGTGTACCCGTGTTGTACAATGCCTGTGGAGGATAGAAGAGGCTGCTGGAGCCCCTGGATCTGGAGTTATGGACAGTTGTTAGCTGCCATGTGGGTGCTTGGATTTGAACCCAGGTCTGCTGCAGGAACAGTCAGTGTTCTCAACCATTGAGCCATCTCTCCCGCCACTTGTTTGGATTTTTTAAGAACTGTGGGGCTTCTTTTTTTTTTAGTGTTTTATTTATTATTTTATGTGTGCAAGTGTATTGCCTGCATGTATGTGAGTGTACCTGTGTCATGCAATGCCGTGGAGGTCAGAAGAGGGCATTGGATTCCCTTAGAACTGAAGTTAAGGATGGTTCCTATCTGTCATGCTGGTGCTGGGAATTGAACCTGGGTCCTCTGCAAGAGCAGTCAATGCTCTTAACCCCTGAACCATCTCTCCAGCCCCAGGACTGTGGGAGTTTTAAAGTTGTACTGTCTTATGTTGCGATATTAACATCATATCTTGGGGACAAGAATTGGAAAGGTTGTGCTTTCATAATGATCTGTTTATGTGTCAAGTTGACAAAGGGGTCACCTGTGCTGGATAGCTTTAGTGTCAACTTGACACACCTGCGTTGAGGTAGCCTCAATTGGGGAATTTCCCCTATTGGACTGGCCTGTGGCCATGTCTGTGGGGAATCTTCTTGATGAGTAATGTGGGAAAGCCCAAGCCCACTGTGGGTGGTGCCACCTCTGGGCAGGTAGGCCTTTGTCGCATAAGAAAGCAGGCTGAGCAGAGACCAGGGAACAAGCCAGTAAGCAGTGTTCCACAATGACCTATGCTCCAGCTCCTGCCTCCATGTTCCTGCCCTGAGTTCTTACCTTGGGCTCCCTGATGAAGTGTGACCTGGGAGATATAAGATAAATAAACCCTTTCCTCCCCAAGTTGGTAGTGGTCAGACTGTTTTGTAAGAGCAACGAAGAAACAAACTAGGACAACAAGTTTTCCAAAAAGGAGGAAGTATCTGAAGATAAACTGCCACCTGACACTATAGCTGGCCTTATGTATGATAATTATGAACTTTCAACTTGCAAGTATTTGCAAAAATGGGATGATCTGACCAAATATAACTTGGCCACTCAGTAGAAAATATTTAATGTTCCAAAATTGGGATTTTTTTTGCACGCTTAACTAAAAGTCCTAGGCAATAAAATTTGAAACCATCACACGGGCAGTCCATTTTAATTAAAATGTGAAATTACCTAATAAGACAAAATTATACAATTGGCAATTCACAAAAATTAGAGCTCTAGGAAAAATAACATGTGAATAAAGGAAAACATTAAAATTAAAATTAATTTAAAATTTTTAGAGATTGAATCAGAACTATAGATAAATTCTAAGACTACTCTTTTCTCTGACCTTGCCCTTTATTCTTTATCTCTTAGCACAAAGCTCTCTATGCAAATAGATTATGGCCTGTTTTAAGAAAGACTACTTTTCTTCTGGGAAGTATGGATATGTCTCATTTTCTCTTCCCTTCATCAACTCATTAGTTCTTAACTCTAATGTCTAAGTCTATGTTTAAACTGACTTTATTATACTAGTTATTCATAAAATTCCCTTCAGCAATTAAGGGCAGGAATGTTGGTTTGGCTTGGGCTGAGTTCTCTAAAATTAGAACTTCTCAAGCTCCTAAGGATGAACACGTGACAGATATGTCTCAGTCAGTCCTGAGGTCTCTAGGCACTCCTGGTGGGACCCATCTTGAAACGTTGGTGAGTTTCGCATCTGTCATCTGTATGATCTACCCTGCTAAGCACTTCAGGTTCCTTTGCTTCTATTTTTCTGGCCAAAAACTCACTTAAAAATCTTGTAGACTCATCCATAGTTTGCTACCTGAGTCTGATACAACAATACATGGCTTTTCAAAGAGCTGACTCCCAAGAAGGCCTAAGTTAGTCTCTTATCTAAGATAACTACAACATGTTATTTTTAAGCTAAAGTCTTAATGTTTCCTTTACTGTTTAGTGCTATAACCTCTGATTTATGTTATGCTAAGGGGAAGTCAAGGGGAAATCTGGTGGGTTCATATATAAAGGCATCCCCCCTGTAAGAGACATTAAATATTAGTCTTCTCTTTCAAAACATGCAAAACTTAGAATTTGGTTTCTAATTTTTTTTATTTTTTTAAATGTGTATGAGTGTATTGCCTGCATGTAAGTGCTCGCACCTATGTCATGCAATGCTGCAGAGGTTAGAAGAGGACTTCGAATTCCCCTGGAACTGGAGTTAAGGATGGTTTGCAGCCGCCATGTTGGGTGCTGGGAATCGAACTTGGGTCTTTAATCCCATCACACTTTGCATGACAGCTGAAGCATTCCTGAACCTGAAGGCCTGGGCCATCTGAGTTCTTCAGAGAGTTTTTCTCTCTTTGGGCTTTTTTTTTTTTTTTTTTTTTTTTTTTTAAAGCTGGATCTTATTGACCATGCAAAAATGAAACCTGTTTTGCCAAGTTCCTGTTGCATTGTTCACGCGCTCTTTGTGAGGTATTGACAGGGTTCTTAGATCTTTAGTTTTATTTATAACACCTTTCAGTTATTTAGCTCTTAAAAAGTTAAAGGGAATAGCCAAGGGCAACAAAAGAAAATAAAGGTAAAATTGAGGAAACACAAAATTAGACAGAGAACACAAACAGCAATCAAAATGATGGCAAGGAATGCACATCTTTCAAAAATAACCTTAAATATGAATGGACTGAACTACCCAGTCAAAAGACACAGGCTAAGTGAATGGATTAAGAAATAAAATCCATCTCTTTGCTGTCTATAATAAACCCATCTCACTTTCAAGGACAGGCACTACCTTAAGGTAAAAGGATGGAAAAGAATATTCAAAGCAAATGGCACTAAGAAACAAGGAGGGGTTTCAATTTTAATATCTGGCAACATAGACTTCAAAGTAAAGCTAATCAGAAGAGATAAGGAGGGTCACTTCATTCTGATCAAAGGAACAGTTTACCAAGAAGATACTACAATCCTTAACATATATGCACCAAACTCTGGTGCATGCAAATTAATAAAACAGCACTACAGGACTTTAAGACACAGATTAACTGCAGCTCAGTAAGAATAGGGGACTTCAATACCCCACTGTCTCAATTAAACAGGTTAACTGGACAAAGAATAAACAGAAAGACATCTGAATTAAATGATACCATACATTACACGGAGCCAACAGACATCTTTCCAATATTTCACCCAATTACAAAAGAATACACTTTCAACTCAGCACTCCATGGAACTTTTTCAAAAATTGACCATATACCTCAACAAATTAAAAAAATGGAAATAATTGTATGCATTCTATCAGACCACATTGCAACAAAGCTCAAAATCAACACAGGACAAAAACCTAGTCACTATGCCATGTCATGGCAATCGAAAAACACACTTCTAAATAATGAGTAGGTCAAAGGAGAAATTAAGAAAGAAATAAAAGAATTCCTGAAATTCAATGAAAAGGTCACTACAACACAACACAACCTCTAGGACACATTAAAAGCAGTCCTAAGAGGGAAGTTTATAGCTCTAAGTGCCTGCATCAAAAAATTGGAAAGAGCCCAAATAAATGACTTAACACTGTGACTCAAGACACTGGAAATGCAAGAACAAATGAAACCCAAACCCAGCAGAAGAGAAGAAATAACAAAAATCAGAGCAGAAATTAATGAAATAGAAACAAACAAAACAATACAAAGAATCAATGACTCTTAAGACCTGGTCTTTGGAAAGCTAAACAAGATAGACAGACCCTTAGCCCAGTTAACAAAAAGAAAGAGAAAATCCAAATCAACAAAATTAGAAATGAAAGGGGAAACAACAAAAGATACCAAAAGATTCAGACCATTATATGGGAATATTTTGAAAATCTATATGCTACTAAATCTGAAAATCTAAAAAGATGGATGGATATTTGAAATCATGGGAACTACCAAAGTTAAACCAAGAAGAGATCAACAGTTTAAACATACCCATAACATATAAGGAAATTGAAACAGTAACACAAAGCCTCCCAATTAAAAAAAAGCCCAGGCCCAAGTAGGTTTACAGCAGAATTCTAACAGCCATTTAAAGAAGACCACCAACCAATACTAATTAAATTATTCAAAAGGATAGAAACGGAGGGAGACTTCCAAATTCATTCTATGAAGCCAAAATCACTCTAATACCCAAACAGGTTAAAGACACAACAACAACAAAAAACTATAGACACATATATTTAAGGAACATAGATGCAAAAATTCTCAACAAAATACTGGCAAACCGCATACAGACACACATCAAAAAGATCATTCACCATTATCAAGTAGGCTTTATCCTAGAGGTGCAGGGATTGTTCAATATACACATGTTAAAAAACATCATTAATCATATAAATGGACTCAAAGACAAAAACCACATTTTCATCCTAATAGATGCAGAAAAGTCTTTTGAAAAATTCAGCATTCATTTATGTTCAAAGTTCGAGAGGGAATTGGACTAGAGAGAACATACCTCAACATAATTAAAGCTACATACAACAAATCCACAGCCAATATTCTAAATGGAGAAAAACTGGAAGCATTCCCACTAAAATCAGGATGCAGACAAGGACTCTATCTCCACTCCTTTTCAACATAGTGCTTGAAACTCTTGCTAGAGCAATAAGACAGGAGAAGGAAATTAAAGGAGTACTCATTAGAAAAGAAGAAGTCAAACGATCACTTTTTGCAGATGATATGATACCTAAGAGATCCCAAAAGTTCCATCAGAAAACTCTTAGAAGTGATCAACACTTTCAGTATAGTGGCAGGTTATAAAATCAATCTACAAAAATGAGTAGCCTTTCTATATACCAATAACAAGTAGTTGGAGAAAGAATACAGGAAAATGCTCCCATTCACAATTGTTGCAGAAAACAAAATAAAATATCTTGGAATAAATCTGACCAAAGACATCTCTACAATGACAACTTTTTAAATCATTAAAGAAAGAGATTGAGGAAGACACCAGAAGATGGAAGAACCTCCCATGCTCATGGATTGGAAGAATGAATACTGTGAAAATGACCATCTTACCAAAAGCAATCCCATATAGATTCAATGCAATCCCGATCAAAAGCCCCTTGACACACTTCACAGAATTAGAAAAGAAAATCTGTAACTTCGTATGGAAGCACAAAAGATCCTGGATAGCCAAAGCAACCCTCAGCACAAAGAGCAAAGCTGAGAGAATTACTATACCAGATCTCAAAGTATACAACAGAGCTATGGTCATAAAAACAGCATAGTACTTGCACAAAAATAGTCACATAGATCAATGGAACATCATTGAAGATGCAAACCTGAGTACATGCAACTTCGGCCACCTGATATTTGACAAAGGTTCCATGAACACACAGTGGAGGAAAGAGAGCATCTTCAATAAATGGTGCTGGCAAAACTGGATCTCCACCTGTAGAAGAATGAAACTAGATTCTTATCTTTCACTTTGCACAACAGTCAACTACAAATGCACCAAAGACCTCAATGTGAAACTGGAAACCCTGAAACTATTAGTAGAAATATTGACAGTCACTTACAAGATATAGGTGTAGGAAAGGACTTTCTAAATTGGGCAGAGGTTGCTCAGGAATTAAGGTCAGCAACCAAGTGGGACAGCATTAAACTAAAATGCTTCTGTATAGAAAAAGAAAAAAAGTGAAGAGAAAACCCACACAATGGGAAAAAATCTTCACCACTGACATATCTGACAGAGGTTTAACATCCAGAATATATAAAGAACTCAAAAAACAAAGAATTGAGAAACCAAATGACCCAATTAAAAGATGGGCTAAAGATCTAAACAGAGAGTTCTCAAAGGAAGAAATAAAGATGGCTAAGAAACATTTCAAAAAGTGTTCAACATCCGTAGTAATTAGGGAAATGCAAATAAAAACTGCCCTAAAATATTACCTTACTCCAATCAGACTGGCTAGAATCAAGAGAACAAAGGATATCAAATGCTGACGAGGACATGGAGAAAGGGGAACACTCATTCACTGCTAGTGGGATTGCACACCCGTGAAGCCTCTATGGAAAACAGTGTGAACTCTTATGAAATTAAAAATGACCCTACCATATGACCCAGTTATACCACTCCTTGGCATATACACAAAGGATTCGTCCTATTGTAGAGACGCTTGTACAACCATGTTTGTTGCTGCTCTTTTCACAATAGCTAAGAGATGGAAGCAACCTAAGTGCCCCTCAACTGATGAGTGGTTAAGAAAAATGTGGTATATTTACACAATGGAGTTCTATTCAGCAGTAAAGAAAGATGAAATAATGAAATTTGCAGGTAAATGGATGGATCTAGCAGCTGTTATACTAAGTGAAGTAATACAGACTCAGAAAAACAAATGACATGTTTTCCCTCATATGTGGATCCTAGCACCAAATCCTTTAAAATTCCAGGTCCTTTTAATAAGATGATGCTATACAACAGTCTGGACGTTCTGCATGAAATAACTACCATCATCACTTCAGCTGAGCCTGATCACTAAATATCGTCACAATTGGGCTTGTTGAGTTGTGCTCATTCATTAAAAGAGGACCAAGCAGAGTCAGTGGATCCTCATCAGAGTATCCAGCCACTCTTTCCATCCAACTCTATGTAATTTGGTCCTAATCACACATGGCTTCCTGGATTTGGGGAGGACTAAAGTATACAATCTGAGGAAGGCTAGGAAGAGAAGGCATGTCCGATGCTGGGTAAAGGCTTTCCAGTGTGCCTCAGGTCATACATATACCTCAGCAACCCCTCGGTTATCTCGTTAAGTAAGCTCAATAAATTCATTGGTTCCCCAGTAAAAATTAGAACCTTAAAAGGGAATAAGCATTGCTTAGCATCCCCAGGAAAAGAAGTCTCCCAACAGATGGAAAAGTTATTTGTTAATGCTATTATGTCTCATAATTATTTTTTAAGAAAGAAAACGAGAATGTAAAAGGTGTTAAAAGGATATGGGAATGGAAATATTTTCTAAAATAGGCAGAAAAAAATGAGAAAGCCTAAGCAAGTGATGAAGGTCTGTGTAGGTTTGTTATGATATATAAAGGATGAGACAAAAATAATAGACACATAATCTTAAGATTTCAAAGGTCATAGTATAGTCAACCACTTTAAGGAACAAATATATATCAAGTCAAAGTTTATCTGAAACTATTTGATTTTTTCTGCAAGCCTTATCTACAAAGCTCATGGTAATTAAAAGTACCAGACTGGTGGAACTTACCTTACTGGATGTTTAACAGCCATACTTTGAGGCCTATACTAATGTGGTCAGAGGCAATTAAAGGACAGTTTTTCCCCTTGCCCTCCAAGGTCGACTTAGTTCTAGGGGACTTTGGAACATCTCTCAAAATGTCCTGTAACTGTGGTGAGTCATCTCTCCTCTTGTTCAGGGAGGACAAGGAGACCCCACGAGATGGACTTGAATCATTGTCCAGTCTACAAAGAGGAGGATCAAGTCAGAGGAAACACCTCTTTCATGCTTCCATGAGAAGCCAGATATGGTTGAGCAGGACCTTTGACTTATTTTCACATACATGGAACTGGTAAAAGAAAGGAGCCCAGTGCTCCTCCAATACTATGTGACCCCTGAGGAACAGATCTTCAAATGACCTTAAGTGTAAAAATAAATTGATTTATTTGGGCCCACTGTATGGTCTTAAATACCCAAAAGGAAAGTATAACCAAGAGAGTAAAGTCATCAGCATAATTCTTTAAGAGTTCAAGAGATTACACTTTCCAGACATTAGGCTTAAGTCTATATAAAAAGTTATTTAGACAATTATTTCTCATTGATGATTTTGTTTCTAACCAGAAAATGCTGCTCAGATGTAAGACTTCAATTCTTGGTCTCCAATACTGTAGTACCCACCTGTAGCTAAGGCGACAATCAGCCATTCTAAAATGATGGATAAATTCATTTTCTCCCCCTATCTACAAGCCTTTGAGAAGGAAGTGACACTGATTCTAACCACTCCAACAGCTATCAAAATACTTGAGAGCAAATCCTGAATCCATCACTCTTGAGTCCAGCCTTGGAAGACAAAAGAAAAATGAGGAGGAACCCAATAGAGGGATGCTTTTTGAAGCCCTTTTCAAGAAATTCCAATGGACTCTCATATGACCATTTGAAAATTGCCATGTTCTGACTTATTTCTAGTTTCCTGTCTAGACTTGTAATGCTAATTACTCTTGCTTTACTTCTCCTTCCTTTCTCCTAGTCATGATTTAAGGACTTTCTTTTCCCCCTAGAGATAAGAGTTATGCAGTTTTGGAGTCTTTTAGATTAACCCACTGAAGGGATACTCCAATTGCCTAACCCTGTGTCCCTATTCACCATGGAAGAACCAGAGCAGTCTGCGTCCCGATTTCCTACTGGCAATTTGGGTAACCTCTTCAGAGGATGGTGTGATAAAAATAGGGGGTAGGAATTGGCTAGGCAGTTAGGGTAAAAAGACCCCAAAGAAAAGTAGCCAGTTTCTTGGCTAAAAGTCAAAATGTCCTTTGGTCTGTTAGCAACATTTTGTTCCAAAGGCCTAAAATGTTGAAAGTATTTGGGACCTTTTATCTAACCCTTAAAAGATTTTAGGGATACCACTTCAGGGGGTGAATATTAGAGTAGCCAAAAGCCCCATAAAAATAAATAAGTAAATCAAAGTAGAAGAAAGAGAAATGAAGTTATCAGAAAAAACGTGATGGGGAGATATGGGAGTTGTTGGAGGGAAGGAAGTTGGCGTGGATTTTATCAAAACACCTTATATACATGTATGAAATTCTCAATAAATTTTTATGTAAATAAAAAATAAAAAAAATAAAAAGTTAAAAAAAAAGGGGAAAGAGATATTTCCATAAGTCTACATTGCAAACTTCTTCCTTTCTTTTAGGACATTAAGCCTTTTTTCTTTTTTTACATATTAAAGAACTAGAGATATAAGCTTTGTGCCTTCTATCACTCTTTGTGCACCTGGATTTCACCTAGTTGTGTTATGTGTATGATAATTGTTTTCATATGTTGTTTGTGTCAAGACAATTTTTAACTGTGACCACTTCAGTTTTTTTTTCTTTTCTTATTATTTTTGTTGTGCAGGATTATTATTTTTATTAATGTTTTAAACGTTTTGGGCATAAAAGATTAAAATGCACATGTGCAGGTATATAAATGTATTTTGCTAATGTGAAAGACCTGATAAATACATGCTATATTATAAACTTGAATACTCTAGCATCTAAAAATCCTATTAATATCTTTAGGTCTATTAAGTGTTTCAAAAACCCTTTAAATGTTAATTGTTTATACAAAATGGCATTCATTAAAATTATAAGATAAATATTTCAGTAAGGCATAAAATAGCTATTAATAATTTCAATTGCATAATAGTCAGAGGTACCAATCATTTCTCTTTCAAAACTATTTCTTAATATGAAACTACTAATTGTTAAGATTTTATTAAAGATAAACTATATATATGTTTTCTAAAGATCTTTTGTAAAGTTTCTTTTTCATACTGGAAATTACGGGAGATATATTCTCAGCAAAAATTAATTACAAGATCTTGGTTACTAAAATCCATTATATTTAACTACATGTGAATGTGCTGTCTACATGAGATTATGTTTTAAGAATATTTTTTTTCCTGGTATCAAATTGGCTTATAAGTAAGTGCTCATGTATACTGATGTTGTTAAATTAGCCCCGCTTCTTTTGTCTCACAGTAAAACTAAAATTTTAAGGGAAGAGGTTCCATCCCTAACAGATCTAAGTTAACTTGGCCACATATCCAGTATGCCAACTGAAGATATTAAATCAATGTGACCACTTTGCAAAACAAATAGAAGTGACTAATGATCCTAGATTTTAAAAAAATCTAGATCTTAACATGAATTTTTAAATTTAAATAGTTAAAAAATCTTTTTAAGACAAGATATACTGAAGTCCGGTCAAGATCTTATCCCTTGATCCTTGTCTCAATTCTGGTTCTATAACATGCTCTGCTAATACAATAAACTTTTTATTCCAAGGATTATGAACGATTACTCATCTCTGCTTTAGATGTATTTTGTATATACCTTATGCATTTATAAATACAGACATTTTAAGGCTTTCTTTTTTTGATAACTACTGCCTCTTTAAAGTCAATCAAGTTTGACAAGGTGCATATTTTTGCCAAATCTATGTAAAACAACTTTAAAAAGTAAATTGGTCATTTAAAAATACCTGCTTTAAGGTTTAAAAAGACATCTTAAAGCTTAAGACTTCTTAAAGTTTATAACTAATCTTAGTGTGTTATATTGTAATAATATATTTGAGATAATTGTTCATCTCAGCTTTAAATTTTAAAAATATAGTATAGTTTAAAACAAAACAAGACTATCAAAAATATGTTTTACCTGTCTTTATTACTATTAGATATTGAGAAGCCATATATATGTTTTCTGGTTTGGATATGGCTTTCTGGATTTTCATTTAAAATTATATGTATACACAATTTTAAAATTATATGTATATATACGTACACATGCATATATATATACACAAGTATGTGTTTTATATATTTATATACACAGAGAGAGGGAGTACAATCAAGGTAAAGAAAATTAAAAGGTTATAAATATGAAATATGTTTTGTTGTTTGTTTGGCAAAGGAAGGCTAAAGAAAAATACTTTGGATTTGTATGGTAAAATGTTGTTCCAAGTGGAAATGGATAAAACAAGTTAAAAAATTAATTAGTATATTGTAGAAAAATTAAGAAAATTAGTTAAATTAATTTACTTAAAGAATTATAGTTAAGTTGGTTATAATATAAAAATTATTATAATTGTAAGGTCAAAATTCAATACCCTGAGGGAAAAATAATGCTTTATTTAGTATTAGTTACAATAACAAAAAAGTTTTCTTAAATGTTAATTTGTTTAGAAAAACAAGGACTTTTAAATATGATTTTAAAAATTCAAAATTACTTGCAGAATCTTCCTTAAAGGATAAAGAAAGCAGATGATTTCATCAACTATCAAAAGAACCATCACATCAAACATTCCTCAGCTGGAGAGTAAAGACTGTATTCAGCTACTTCAAATCTATTTCTGTACTACAAAATTCAAGATGTACTTTAAGTGTTTCATGTGCCAACTTTACTTAAGAACTCATCCATGTGGATTTCAGAGATGCTGGATGGAACTCATACTCAACTAACTGAAAATCAAGTAACCCCCAAGTAAATGAACATTTCCCTCAATTTTTCATTCTTTAAATTCTTTTATACTTAGCTCTTTTTAATGGTTTCTAATATCTAATATTTCACTTAGTATATTTCTAAATGATAAAAATAATGCTGATTTTGGTGTAAATTGAGTTATAAAGGCTTACCCAGAACACATACCTTACTCAAGTAGTCTTCTTGTTTAAAAGATTTAAGTGTTTCATTCTTTGTAAAAATATATATGCATTAGCCAGGCGTGGTGGTGTATGCCTTTAATCCCAGCACTTGGGAGGCAGAGGCAGGCAGATCTCTGTGACTTCAAGTCCAGCCTGGTCTACATAGTGAGTTCCAAGACAGCTGGTGCTACAGGCAGACCTATGTATTTTTCTAATTATTTAGTATAATTTGGATAAGAGGCCAGCTTTCAAATTAAAATTTGTATATATACATATTATATATTTGATACAATATATATATACTGAATTCAACCAACTAGACTAAAAGAGCCCTAAAATTTACTCCAATGTTTAACAAATAACTACAACCTGATTTTTCTCTAGATAGAAATACCCAAAGATTTGAGTTAATTCTTCTTATCCAAATTATACATTACTCTAATAACAATATATTCATGATACTTTATGGTTTAAGTACAGATGTTCCTTGGTTAAATGAGCATCTAAGTTGTCCTACATAGCACAATTAGCCAGAATAAAAACAATTAAGCAATATCTACATTTTACTAAGGAAATGGACAATATTACAATGACTCTAGAATACTATTTTCATTTCTAATCATTAAAATAAAATTTAAAAGTAGTTGGTTAAGCGTTTAAGGCCTATAAAATTTCAATTTGCTAACAGGTTTGATCTCTTGTTACTGTTATTAATATTTGTTATGTAAATCAAGACATTCTTGTTAAAAGAGAGTTTAAAGAATACTGTATTGTTGTGTAGTTTTTGTTATAATGTTTCATTTATCTTTTCAAACTAAATCTGGTAGAATATCAATATACCAAAAGAGATGAAGTGATTATCCACAGATAAGAACTACTAGAGTTAGAGTTAGCCACTCCATGAGGTTATAGCTATAAAGTTTAACTTATCTAAAGGAAAAAAAAACCAAACATTAGAAAATAATATTTGTTTAAATATTCCAAATGTAAATCAAATAGTTCATAAAGTACAGACAGTTGTAAATACAGGGGGAAACATAGTCAATCTCATTTTAATTTTAATGTTTTTTGCCTTATTCTGTTATATTTGCTCCATTAGGCCAAGAAATGTATGTCACATACAAATGTTATGTCAGATACAGAGGACAAAAGAAAAGACTTGGATCATGCTGGCCAATAGTTTGGATATGCTCCAGGAGTTTCTTTCGTATTGGCTCTACCAACTAGCTATTCCTCCCTCCTGAAAACTGCTATCTTGCCTACAACTGAGCTTCATCAACATCAGATACTAGAAAGGAGCCTTCGTAAGATGACCTGGTAATAAATAGTATGTGGCCCTTGCATGCACAAAATGTGATGCTTGGCCAACAGGGGGAACTGTGGAAGAAAGTTCCCTGAAGAACTCCTGCATCTTGGACTGAATTTCCTGAAAGGCTCAACAACTGATTAGCACTTCATAAATTCTGGTGAGTCTGGAATGTTGCAGATCAGGAACTTATTAACAAATTACCTGGGGACATCTTTAACCCCTTAAATAGCCACACCTTGCCTACCTGTTTCTGAATTAACATCCTTGTGACTAATAAAATATATTAACTTAGCAGACCACCAGGTCTCACCAATCAAAAAGCTACAAATGTCATCAGAAAGCATCTGAGACATAGTAGAAACCTTCCCTTTGAGGTAAGAGTTATGCTTTTGTGTTGACAGTTTAATCTTGTCCTCAGAGGGAGGTATTCCTTCTAGTGCAGCCCTGTATAGCTGAATTAGTGAACATAAACTACTTACATCTGTTTTTAGTATGCAGAATTTTCCTTTTTTTTTTTTTCTATTATGACTGATAGTTTGTTGGGGTATAATAGCCTGAGTTGGTATCTGTTGGGAAACCCTGCTGTTAGGGTTGTAGTTCTCCATGTCCGGATAGCCCTAAGGGGCTCGGCGCCAAATGGAAGGACTCCCCTTTTCAGCAGGGGGCCTCCTGCTCTCTTCCTGGCTTACCTGGAAAGTGCCACCAAGCACGGATGCCTGACCTTATTTGGAACATGACCTTTGGCATAGTTACCTGGAGTAAAAACTACCCCCAGGTTTTTTCTATATGATAATCAGGCATTGCCTGATAGTCTGGAAGATAGAAGCCCACTGCCACATGTAAATAAAGCATACTATGAGCACCTATCAGCTGAGGCTTTGGCTACTGCCTCCACACTATAATTTCCCTAGTTCTCCCACTGAATAAACGGAGCTGTTTCACTGTGTCTGGAGCTGTATCACTGCTGTTTCACTGCACCTGGGACCAGCCTCCCCAGAAAGGCTTTCTTCCGTCAGTGCTCGCTGGCCATCCTGACCCCGTTCGTCGCTTCTGCTCCCCCTGCCTTCGTTGACCGGTGGCCAATGACCCGCGAAGAGGGGGAGACCCCCGCAGGTATCTGTGGTCTTTACAGTCCATGTTCTGGGTTTTAAAGTCTCCACTGAAAAGTAAGGTGTTATTCTGATAGGCTTGTCTTTATATATGATATGGTCTTTAGTGTTTTGATTATTATGTCCTGTGGGGAATTTCTTTTCTGGTTCAAAATAGATATATTTTGGTGTTCTGTACACCTCTTGGACCTTGATAGGCATTCCCTTCCTTAGATTTGGGAAATTTTCTTTGATTTTGTTGAAAATACTTTCTGTGGCTTTAATTAGGATTTCTTCTTCTATATCTATGATTTGCAGGTTTGAGCTTTTTACATTATCTCAGAATTCCTGCACATTCTACTCCTGTTTATTTTTCTTTGATTGATTTAGATTTGATTTGATTGGTTTGGATTTCCTTTTCAGCATTTTATTTAGTTGAATGATTCAATTCCTCTACCTTGTTTTCAGAGCTTGATAATCTCCCATGTCATTCATTCTATTGATGAGGCTTTTTACTGGTTTTTATTCTATTGATTGAGATTTCCATTTTTTTTTATTTCAGTTTGGTTTTTCTTCAGAAATTCTCTTTATTACATTCTATTTTCATATCTTGGATTGTTTTCTTTATTCCATTCAGCTGCTTGTTTGTGTTTTTATAATCTTCATACTGGAATTTACACATCCTCTTTGATTTTTCTATTTTTAAATCATCTTCTTGTGACTCAACCAAGTTTATTCATCTCAGCCGACATTGCACTGGATATACTGATTTCTGTAGATGTACTGTCTTGGTTATTCACATTGTTTATAATTTTGTGATTGGACTCATGTATCTGATTATTGGTAGTATTAGATTATTGGTAGTGTTTTCCTGTTTAGATATCTGGTCTCACCTTTGTTGAGCAAGTGTTTGGATCTACATTTGCTGTTATCTCAATGTGTAAGATTTTGACTTAGCTGAATGGTGCTTGGTGTTTAATCTTGTAGTAACTCTGTGCTGACATGTGAATGGGATGTTAGATGTCTTCTCCACACAACTGACGATATGTGAACTTCTGAGCCTAGGAGCAAACCTTTTGTAGAGTTAGTGAATACTCACTGCCACTCTTCCAAAGTCTGTGGAAGGCTCACATGTGTCTACAGGTGATCCTTTGGTGACGGGCTAGGGTCAGAATGGGCATGTGCAGTGCTCCCTCTGGGCCAGGTGGAAGATAATCACACTGTTCTTACCTGAAGGTGGATGGGGTGGAGACCAAATTGGAGATCTCTAACTCAGTATGAAATCTCAGAACACCTTACAGTCTAAGGGTGGTGGGGTTGGGAGGGAAGCCTGTGGGGACTTGGTGATAGAAAACAACTCAACAGTCAGGAGAAGTAAAGACCATATGGGCATGGTGATAAGAAATGGAAACCTAACAGTTCTGAGAAATAGAAACCTAGCCCTGGAGAGATAGGAACCTGACAGCTCTGGGAAATTGAAACCTAAGATACTAATTAAGTCCTGTGGTCATGACCAATCAAACCCTGGGGTGGAGTAAAGGGAGGGACACTCAATGCTCACAAATGTATATAAACACTTGCCTAAAGCTTAATAAAGGAGCTCCTGATGGACAAGACTCCCTGCCTCCTTGGTGGTTCCTCAGGAATAGAGGGTTGGGGCGGCAGCGCACTCCCCTTCCTCGGCCCTCATCGTGCTGTGAGCGGGGAAGGACCCCTGCAGAAGCCTACCAGGGGTTGAGAGTAACAGGGAGCCACCCATGAGTTCCTGGCAATGGCACAGAACTGGTATTGGGGCTTTAAGGGCAGTGGTGGCGGGGCAGCTTGCCTGGATCTTCAGTCGCATGGGGGCAACTGGAGAGTCCCTGGTGTGCAGTCAGCAGGGTTCTGGTGAATACCAAAAGGGGGTAGGGGATCAGGAAGAGGTGGAGATTTCTGACAGAAGACAATGGGGGCTTTGGGGTGATGGCAGAGGGAGGAGGCAGCGAACTTGGGTCTCTGGGCCACTGTGGGGGTGTCCAGAGAGTCCTTGGTGTCTGGTAAATCGCAAAGGGAGGGTGGGATCAGGAAAAGGTGGAGATCCCTGTAAAGTGGCTGCAGTGGGCATTTGAGGTAACAGCAGAGGGGCAGGAGCAGCATACCTGGGTCTCTGGGCTACTGTGTGGTGACTAAGAGATTCCCTGGTGTGCAGCTGGCTGGGGTCTGGTGAATCTCAAAGGAGAACATGGGGTCAGGATGAGGTGGGGATTCTTGGCAAGTCATGGCAGCAAGCAGCAGTCTTTTTTTTTTTTTCTTGTTTTTTTTTCTTAATGTGTATGAATGTTCTGCTGGCATCTATGTATGTGCACCATGTGTGCTAGGTGCCTGCTGGGGTTAGAAGGTGTTAGATACCCTGGAACTGGAGTTACAGATAGTTTGAGCCACCATGTTCCCACTGGGAACTGAATCTGGGTCCTCTGCAAGAGCAACAAGTACTCTTAACCACTGAGTCATCTCTCCAGCCCAAGAGCCTAGATTTAAATGTATATATCCATACA
>NW_008355784.1:730955-742988 GCF_000622305.1 Nannospalax galili | reverse complement strand
GGTTTTTTTTTTTTTTTTTTTTGGATCTAGGAAATTTCACAGCCTTAATTCTCTCAAGGAGGCAAATAATGAAAAATGGCCAGTTGGTTCAGAACTTTGGTTTTGAAAGATTTTAACGGCTTTTTTTCCCTTTGTCAGTAAAATGTTCATAGGCAACAAGAAATGAACTTATTACTCAGAAATTTCTTGTGCTAGCTGCTAGAATTATCTCCACTTCTCTCATGGAATGGTATTAATGAAATCATTATTGAGGTTCTGATTTTGTTACTTTTGGAAGTGCTAATGTAGGTCTCTTTACTGTAGTGAACAATGAACAGTGAACCGGAAAAAAACAACTCCTAATAACTAATAGGCATTCTGAGATACATCCAAGAAACTTCAGTCTTGCTTCTCTCATGGAGTTGCTTTAGAACTTTTGTTTTTTTTTTCAAATGTTACAGTAGGCTTCTTTTCCCTCTGTCCACAAAGTGTTTGTTGGCAACAATAAATGAACATTACTGAGACATTACTTATGCTCACTGTTGGCGCTGTCTCTACTTAGTTTCTGGGACTGCAACTAACAAAATCATTCTTGGGCCTCAGAGAACATTGCTTTTTGAAGGCAAATAAAGGCTCTTTTACACATAATGAAAAATGCAAGTTGAATTCAAATGAAAGACTGATTATAACACACACATTTTGTGAGATACATCCAAGAAAGTTCATAAACTTCCTGCTCCTAAGGTGTCAACAAAAACACGTTCATTTATTCAGAACTATTTAATTCTTCAATGTCTATACAATAGACATCTATTCTCTTTATCAATGAAACATTCAGTGTCAATTTGATGGCGAATTTGAAGAAATTCTTTGAGATACATCCAAGAAATTTCACAAATTTACTTCTTTCAAGGAGTCAAATAAGTTGCTAAGAATGGACCACCATCGAGGGGCTTTTAGAGATTTTTGCCACCCAAAGTTAACAGACTTCATGCTAAATGCTATCCTTGGGAGTGTTTTACAGATTTGGAAATGTACCCTGGAGAATAGATTTTTAAAAAGTAGTTATGGTGACTCTGTGAGGTCAGTGTGTATGCTGAGATTTTGGTCTCTGCCACTAATCATGCTGCAAGGTCAGGGTACATACTAGACTTTGACATCCACTACCAGTTGCCCCATGAAGTCAGTTTGTGCACTGAGACTTTGAACCACGCCAAACCATACCCGTAGTCATCCTATGAACATAACAGCACCAATAACATTTAAAACATGAATGAATGAAGTGGTTATAGATTTTATTTAGTTCTTTCTTAGGATATAGAATGACTCATAAAATTAGTTACAGGAAAGCAATTGCCATGAACACATACAGCACAGTTACTTATTAAAACATAGTACAACATAGTATCTGAAGGTGGGTAACAAGTATAGCAAATCACAGACACAGGCTACCAGCTTGCCAATAGACAAAACGATATAGAAACAATTACATGAAAACAGATATGCGGTCCTGGAGAAAGGGTACAGTGGTTCAGAGTGAGTATTGCACATGCAGAGGACCCGAGAGTGTGGTTCCCAGCACCCATACGGGACAGTTCACAACTACTTGTAACCCCAGCTCTAGGGGATCTGACACCCTCTTCTGGACTCCATAGGTATTTGAAAGCATAAACCATGCAGACACACACACACATACATACATATATAAATAAAGATAATGAAAAGAAATATGAACACTGCAACAGTGTTTATGTTTAGTAAGCATTCTTTTAGTAGAAACAAGGTAGATTTATCTCAAAGATATAGAGCTTAACCTAAACACTGAGAAGGGCCCAGTAAATTGAAAACATAGAAAGTAAAGTCTGTTATATAAAATTAGGTTAATGGAGTAAGGTAGTAGGAAATACTTTTAAAATCTGTACGAACATCTCAAGTGAGAAAGTGTGCAGAAAGCCTGAGTATTTGCAGAGAGCTCCATATAGAAAGTGGGTAAAAGAAAGGGCAGCAGCACTGCTGAGTGCAAATGTGGCTGTTATTTCATGCATTTATTGATGTTATTTTTGAGCTGGGGATTTAGCTTAGTGGTAGAGTGCTTGCCTAGCAAGTGCAAGGCTCTGTGTTCAGTCCTCAGCTCTAGAAAAAAAGAAAGAAAGAAAGAAAAAAAATCCATGCAAAACAAAATAACAGCAACAAAAACCAAGGTAAAAGCCAGAATATGCCTTTGGAAATCTGTATCTTGAAAGGATGAAGTGAGGGGTGTGTACAGGAGGAGTTGGAGGAGGGAGTGGATATGATCGAAATATATTGTATTCATGTATGAAATTACCAAAGAATATATGATAAAAATAAAAAATAAAGAGTGTAAGAGTTTTGGCTGGAAGGGCAGAAACCCTGGAAATAGATGTGGGGGGTACAGAGGCAAGGGTAGAGAAGCTGCCCGCAGCTCAGTCCATCTGGGCAATATCTCCCAAATTCTCAGATTGGCATACCACTAAGTTTTAGGGAGAGAAATTCAAGAGAGACGTGCTGAGTTGAATCATCCTTCAAGCAAGAGGTTTATGAATTCTGACAAGAGATAGTATAGCAGAGGTGGGAGGGTCTGAAGGAGTTTTAACCCTGCAACACAAAACAAGGTGTCTACTTTTAAAGGTTTCTGAAGGAAAAGGAGGACTTGCATTTGAAGAAAGCAGGTTTAGTTAACACATGGTCTATGTGACCAAGGTAGGTGAGTGGAGCATATATTACTTAGCCTCCATGACAGGAGTAACTCTTTCTCTGGGTAGGGGTGAGGGGCTTGGTTAATGTCTGACTCATATGTGGCAATAGTTAGGCTTCACTGACTTCTATGTGCCAGAGGGGCTGAGTGTTTTCTTGCTGTGCTCGCAGACCCTCTCTGCTTATGTCCTGGTTCTCTAACAAGCATGCCATAAGGAAGGTTATTGAATAAAATCTCAATGCCAGAGTGGGTTACTTCCCTATGAGTTGTTGCCCAGGGAGGCTCCAAAAACCATAAAGGCCACACGGTTTTATGCCATACTCATATATTAAGAAATTGCTAAAGATTTCAAGTGTTAGCTGGACATCAGAGACACTAGACTAGGACTGAGTTGGAAACTTCCTTCAATCTGGCTATCACAGTGCTGGAAGGCATTTTGAAGGTTCCTGGGGAAGAACTGTTCTGCTTGGCTGTGGAACTTGTGTGCTACACTATCAACATGCCAGAAAAGATGTGGTCACTGGTGGCATGATTCTTATGGGTGCTGATAAGGAAAAGGCATATTCTTAAAATGAACTATACTCTTATATAATATCCTTGTAAGCTTGGGCCATTTAAAAGTCTACTTTTGTTTCACTTACTAGGTAGATACCCTGAAATATAACTCTGGAAGGCCTTTTATTGTTCTGTGATATGTTCACTACCCTGAGGTGTTTTATTACTCTTTAATGCCTTGAAACTCTGTGATGTTTCCCACTCAGCATGTCTGCTGATAAAAATTATGAAACTAAGGGAACTGAAGCTCAAATGGTTTAATGAGTAACTGGTCCAATTAGTCCAAGAAAAGTATAGACCAATGTGTCAAATATCTATACTTCTGCTGGTGAATTTTGGTTTTATAAATAGCAATGTCTGTTTAGCCAGTTCCTAGCCCAATTAGCTTGTTCTAGCCATAGATCCAAAGGAGCCAAATGTCCTGACCCATGCCTCGGATAACTACTTTGAAAGCTATGATGACCTAATGAACTCAGGAAGGAATTTTCCTGAAATAACATAGCCCATCATGAAAAGAAACATAGGGTTCAGGTGTCAGCCATAAAATGAGGACATAAAAATGCCTATTTAATTCCCATTTGTACTTTGGACTTGAGGCCCAGAATATCTTGAAGCCTTTGTTGCTAGTTATGGGATCTCATACATGAGAATGAATAAAAGAGCTTTTCAACTCTCTCCTGGGTAGACACTTGATCTCTTAACTGCTCAAAGAATTTTTGAATTTTTTTCAGTGCAACCAACCAACTTTTGGAATGGATTTAAGGTCCATTTCACAAAAGGGGAGGTATGACTTGTATTTGGTACTATGAGCCAGGGGCAGGGGGTAGGGGGAAACCTGTGGTTGGGAAAGTCATAGTCTTCAGTGGGAAGCAACTGCTATTGTTTTGTTGAATGCATGTGATGTGCCTCTCAAGCTGACTTCTAAGTATTTGTGTTTAGCCCCATATGTCACTGTTGCTGTCAGCTTTGGTTATAGAGGAAATTATTTACAATGTATCAAGGTTACTGCAGACTGATAACCAGTTAAATGTTAATACAGGGGACCCAGGCTTAGAAAAGGGATCATATACATATTACCCTTCCAAAGGTCAGGGAACATCACTGAAGAGGAAGCAGGAAAAATCTAAGAGGTCGAAGGAAAGCCTGACATGACCATCAGCCATCATGGAGAAGACATGATTTTGGGTCCACAGTCATAGCAACAAAATGAGCAGAACAAGACCATGAAAGAGCCAGGTTTATAGTAACAGTAACGGGGCTATTAACACACCGTAGTAGAAGAGGGAGGGACACCTACCCTTACTTAGGATTTTACCCACCATTTCTACTCTCCCATAGGTGCACAAGATCTTAGGAGAGGGAGTATCTACTAGAGTATACAGAAGTGAAAGATTAAGAAACTCCTTACCTATATTCCTTGTCAGCTAAATTAAACACATTGGCTCAACAAAGCTGGACTTGTATGGAACTGTTGTTTAGGTTAGTTGTTAGTTCCCTAGCTGGAATGAATATTCATTTATATCTCCCCAAGTAAAATAATGGAAAAATTAATGTCACATAGTTTTTTTTTTATTTTGTGTTTAGAATACAAGATATGAAGAATGTGTTAATTGATACATAATCATTTTGATTACATAGGAAAAATGATTAGAGTACTGGGAATATAGCTAAATACTTCCTCAGCATGCAAATTCAATCTCCAGTGCCACATAAAACAGAGCATGGTGCTTCATGTCAGTAATCATAGCATTTGGGAAGTGGTGACAGGAGGATCAGAAGTTCAAGGTCATTCTTGACTACATAGTTTTGAGGTACAAAAGACCCTGTCTTAAAATAGAAAAGGATAGGAGGGGAGAAGAAAGGAAGGAAAGGAAGATAGGGAAGTATAACCACAATAATGCTGCAGTGAAAGGAAAAAAATACTTTCTTTTTAATATTTATATCCAATAGTGTATGCACACATTTCTGCTTTAAACATGCAATCTGTTGTCTATTGCTGATTTGATGACAACAAAGTTCAACATAAAAATGTATCCCATTCAGATTTTCAATAGTCTTATTAGGTAGGCAACTTTCCAATCACAGATCTCATTCTAAGACAAGTTAATACTTGTCTTAAATAAGTTAATACTTAAATATAATATAGAAATCAGACTCATTATAAACCAGAAAAAAGAACAACCCCAGAAGAACATGTGATACCTACTACATAATTGGTCTCACTTCTTTCATTCCCTGTCTTTCTTCTTCTTCTTTCAATGCTAAGGTAAATGCTAGTAATGCGGAAGAGTAACTAGCAGACTTAATATGGGACAACTATGCATTTAAAAGAAAGCATATTTCCTAGGTAAGAAATCTCCAATTCTTTCCTTTTAGGGATCATGCTGGGCTTTGGGCAGGCTAGGCAAGTGCGCTACCACTGAGCTACATACATCTTCAGCCTTATTTTATGCTTTTGTTACTTTCTTATAAAGGAGTGCTTTATGTATAATACATGCAGATAAAAATAAATCCAGAAGCCTAAATGAGTATATCAAATATAAAATACAGCCATGAAGCAAACTGTGAGCAGCATGATTTTTAGGACATGTGCAAAATCTATTTACATCATTGTAGTTAGTAAAGAAATGTGCCAAAACTCCCTTTGCCATTCCATTTAAACTGGTTCCCTACAATTTCAATAAACATCTCCTGTGACATTATGTTGTCATCAGCTTGTGTGATTCCAAGTTCACTCAATCTTTTCTTCATCTGACCTTTTCGTGTAGAGGCAGCAACCAGTTCATTTACAATTTCACAATTTCCCTCAGCTTGTTCTGAAAAGTCAGCTCTGGCATAATACTCCATTTGGCCAGCTGCACACTGAAGCAGCTCTTCAAGATCCTCTCTTTCAGTGGCACAGGCCTCTCCACTGGTCTGAACTTCAAGTGCTTTATTATCTGAAGAAATAAATTATAACAAAGTTAAATATATAGGCTAATCCAACAGACATACTTCTTTTCTAAAATTTCATTATTTTTATTTTATGTGTATGAGTGTATTGCCTACATGTATATAAGTACACCGTGTTGTGCAGTGGCTGCAGAGGTCAGAAGAGGGTGTCAGATCCCCTGAAATGGGAGTTATAGATGGTTCTTAGCCACCATGTGGGTGCTGGGTATCCAACCTGGGTTCTGTACATGAGTAGTCAGTGCTCTTAACTGCTGGGCCATCTCTTCAGTCCCCAAAGACAAATTTCTAACATTCTGTTATGTCTTTCTGCCAAGGATTCCTGACTGGATTTTATAAATTCTTTGCTCTAAGAATCTCAATGAACAGCTACTTTGCCCTTTTTAAAGGCACCAATTTTGAACTTTGTTTACCCTCTTCCTAGAATCTCACTCACTCAGACATTTCCTATCTGCCAAGCCCTGCAGAGCTAGATACCTTCCTTCATTTGTTTATGTATATGAGTGATTTCTTGCATGTATGCAATTGTACTATGTGCATGCCTGATGTCTGTAGAGGCCAGAAGAGGGTGTCAGATTTCCTGGAACTAGAGTTACAGTCAGTTAGCCACCAAGTAGGTGCTGGGAGCTGAGCCCAGGTCTACTGCAAGAGCAGCAAGTGCTCTGTACTGAGCCAGTGTTCCCGCTCCTGATGCTACTTTTCTTTAATGAACTCCCAATCTATGAGCCAATTCTGGATTGGCCTCATGATTCTGAGGCCTAAGGGAGTACTCTCAGGATGGTTAAATGGAAAAGGATTTTGCATTACCATTTTGCAATGTGATTAAGGCTATTTAAGTCAGTTTTCTCTATCTAGTTGCAAAAGAAACAGATTCAAAGCATGAAAAATTGACTTGACTCTATGATTAGATAACTGGGACTACAGTATGATTCCCAGCAAACAGAGACCTTTGTCCTACAATCTATATCCATGAATTCTGCCAGGGAGTGACACAAATAAACTTGGAAGTCAATTCTTTCATCAGAACTTTCAAGGTTAAGAGTCCTATCCTGGGGCTGTAGAGATGGCTCAGTGGTTAAGAGCCCTGGCTGATCTTGCAGAGGACACAGGTTCAGTTGCCAGCACCCACATGGTGGCTAACAACTGTCCATAACTCCAGTCCCAGGTGCTCTGACGCTCTCTTCTGACTTCCACAGCATTGGGGCACTGCACAACACAGGTGCACTTACAAACACACAGGCAATACACTCACATACATAAAATAAAATATTTAAAAAAGAGTCCTAACCAGTTGACATTTCAATTTTATCCTATGTGTCCTGCAGGAAGGTAAATACTTCTGGAGAAATGAAACGAATGGATCCTGAAGGATGACAAGGCCTGCTCTTTAAATTGCCTCAAATTTTCAAGAGCCAAATCAATATGTCTTTATGACTGAGATCTAATAGTGATTTACATAATTACTTCCACTGTGTGCACTTAACTTTACTGCCAAGAAAGGTGCTGACAGGAAGGAGCTAAGTTCTACCAATGAAAAGTAAACTTCAGTCAGTAAACCCTTCTTCAAAGGTTCTTCCTTATTAGACTCTATAACAACATGCCTTTACCAAGCTTCTCTATTTCCATGACTAAGAACATTCAAGAATTTCCTTTTAAAGTAATTAATTAATTAGTTAATTAATTAATTAATTTTGAGGCAAAGTCTCTAGACCAGCTGGCCTCAAACTATGACCTTGAACTTCTGATCCTCTTGCTTTTTATTTCCCAAATGCTGGAATTAGAGACCTATGTTATATATGCAGTGCTAGGGAATGAGCCTAGGGTTTTGTGTGTGCTAGGCATGCACTCTATAGACAAAGTTGTATCCCTAGACTGTCAGCACTATTTTCAAGGAGATGAGAAAGGCTCAAGTCCTCATTAGAGTTCAGTGCTGAAATAACAATAAATTAGATCAGATCAAATTTTGCATTCAATAACTAAATACAATCTGTATATATTATTATTATTATTATTAAACTACTAAATATAGCATACCTTCAGTTTCACCTTGGGTATTTTCCTGTAGATCAGAGAAAATTGTAGGTTTCACCAAAACAACACCGTAACCTTCATTATTATGTATGATATTATTTACCATGGATATTTTGGGAATATCATAATGCTCATCTAGGAAGTCCTGTGAGATTGAAAACAAATGCCTTAAGGTATTGTTATATTCAATATTACATGACCTAAAAACTGTCTAATTTCTAGCTGGGTGTGGTGGTGCATGCCTTTAATTCCAGCACTCAGGAGGCAGAGGCAGGCAGATCTCTTTCCTCTGCAAGACCAGTCAGTGCTTTTAACTGCTGAGCCATCTCTCCAGCCCCATGACATTAATATTTTTGCATGCCTTTAATTCCAGCACTCAGGAGGCAGAGGCAGGCAGATCTCTGTGTGTTCCTGGCCAGCTGGGGCTATAGGCAGACCCTGTACCAAGACCTCTTTCCTTAAAATATAAAACTGTCTAATTCCATATAATTATATGACATTAATTTTTAAAAAAATATTTTATTATTATTTTTATTTTATGTGTATGAGTGTATTGCCTGCATGTACGTGAGTACACTCGTGTCGTGCAATGCCGTGAAGGTCAGAAGAGGGCTTTGGAGTCTCCTGAAACTGGAGTTAAGGATGGTTCATAGCCGCCACGTGGGTGTTAGGAATTGAACCCGGGTCCTCTGCAAGACCAGTCAGTGCTTTTAACTGCTGAGCCATCTCTCCAGCCCCATGACATTAATATTTTAAATATTTTATTTATTATTTTTATTTCATGTGTATGCATGTATTGCCTGCATGTAGGTAAGCACACCCATGTCATGCAATGCCTGCAGAGGACAGAAGAGGCTGTAGGATCCCCTGGAACTGGAGTTACAGAGAGTTGTTAGCTGCCATGTGGGTCTTCTGCAAGAACAGTCAGTGTTCTTAACCTCTGAGCCATCTCTCCAGCCCCGATATTAATAATTTAAATATTTGTAAATGATGTTTGATAGTAAGATGATCTTGTCTTTTCTTAATCACTTCTATTTTTCAGTTAAAATTTCACTATTCAGGTAAATTCCTATTCAAATATATTTTATGAACTTTGAACATAAATATATTCTCTAATATTTCCCATACTGTTTCTAAAAATAAAGTAGAAAAGGTATGATTATCAGTTTAGTAACAAGGTCAGAGTAACATAGCGTTTCTGTTATTTCTGCAGATCTCAAGGCACCAAAGGATTATCACAAGAGACTTTCAATCACTATTGATGTTACTAAAATTTAGGTACTATTTACACTTTACAAAACAAGAAAATAACAGAACACAGATGAGAATTTCATAAACATAACTTTTTAGGGGAAACCATTCTAATCTTTTGCAAAACTGTTTTTGTCAATGCTCACCTTAATAAGGATCCCTTCCTTGCAGTGATGGATTCCATTGTCACTCAGCGTACACTTACTTCCAGGATATATTTCTATACCAGCACCCTATAAAGTACAACATGAGGTTCTGAAGTTATTATAAGTAACTTTAAAAAGATATTTCCTTTTATTAAACATTTATTTACTTAGTGTGTGTCCGTGTGTGCATGCATGTACCATGGTGCACCTGTAGAGGTCAGAGGACAACTTGTAGGAGTCAGTTCTCTCCTTCCACCATGTAGGTTCCCAGAGATCAAACTTGGGTTTTCAGGCTTAACAACAAGCATCCTACCCATTGACTTATCTCACTGGCCCTTATTAGGTAGTTCTAATCAATATTTTTATTTGCCCCAAGCAATATTCCAAAGATCAACAACTATTGATCATTAACCACTTTTTTTTTGGGGGGGGGGGTTCTTTTTGAGACAAAGTCTCCCTGTAGCCCCAGCTGGCCTGGAACTCACTATGTGGACCAGGCTGGCCTGGAACTCACAGAGATCTGCCTGCCTCTGCCTCCCAAGTGCTGGGATTAAAGGCATGCACCACCACGCCTAGCCATTAACCACTTTTGAAACAATCATATTCATAGGGGGCTGGAGAGATGGCTTAGAGGTTAAGAGCACTGGCTGGATTATAAGAGCCAGAAATGGAGGATGCCCATAAGGAAACAGAGTTTTTCAGAAATCTGAGAAGTTACCCATAGGAATTCACAGCAATAGTAACAGACTGCACAAGACCTACATAAGCTCAAGCCAGGAAAGATTCCAACACAGAAATGGGTAAGAAGCTCCAACCCTAGCTGAGGAACAGATAGCTCCTGGAAGAGGGAGAGTCACACTTCTCTAACAGCGTGATCCTACATAAGTTAACCAGGCTTCAGTGGATGGACCCACATCGATGGGCATTTGGGGAACAAATTTGATTCTATAGGCCATAATATACATGAAAGATCACAAATTATTCTCTGCACATCTGTCTATTAAAAATGAGAATTAAAAACTTCTCATGACAAAAACAGACTAAAGGAATATATGACCACTAAGCCAGCTCAACAGAAGATATTAGAAAGAATACTTCAAACTGAAGAGAAAGATAAATACAACCAAGATGGCACAGGGAAAATGTAAACAGCACCAAAAGTATTCTTCAAAATGGGTTAAGAAAACAACACAAAATGAACAAAATGACAGGAATGAATACATGTATGTCAATAACTCATTGATGATCTCAATTCCTCACTAAAAAGACACAGATTTTCAAAATGGACTGGAAAAACAGGATCCATCTTTTTGCTTCATCCAAGAAACATACCTCACCCATGTATGCTGGGTTTTATGAAAATATCCCCCATAGGCTCCAAGTATTTGGGCACTCTGTTGGTACCCAGTTTGGGGTGCTATTTGGGGAGGGTCATGGAACCTTTAAGAGGTATAGCTATGCTGGAGGAAGCACACCACTAGGGGTGGGCTTTGAGAGTTCTTAAGCCTTGCAGGATTTCTAGTCACTTTGCTTCCTGTGCCTGCTTGAAGATATGATCTCTTGGCTTTCTGCTACAGCTACATTCTGTTGCCATGCCTCCCCTACCATTATGGACTCTTACCCCTTTGGAACAGTAAGCCAAATAAACTCTTCCTTCTAAAAGTTCCCTTGATCATGGTATCTTATAACAACAACAGAAAAGTAATTAATACACCATCAAGGATAGATAATTTCCTCAGGATGGAAAAGGGTACTCTAAGCAAACGGAACTCAGAAACAAACAGGAGAATCTATTCTAATAAGCAACAAAAATAGATTTCAAACTAAATCTAGACAGAAGAGATAAAGAAGGTCACTTCATACAATTATAATTCTAAACATGTGGAACATTCTACCCAAACACTAAAGAATAAACATTCTTCTCAGGATCTCATGGAATCATCTCCAAAACAAATCACATGTTATGATGCAAAGCAAGCCCCAACAAATATAGAAATACTGAAATAACATCCTGTATTCTATCAGACCACAATGGAATAAAGCCAGAGACACTATAAAAAGCACACAAACTCATAGAGTTTAAATAACATACTACAGAATTACAAATGGGTCACTGAAAAAAAAAAATATATACAAAATGTTTCCTAGAACCGAATCAAATAAAACACACAACATACCAAACCTATGAGATACAATGCAGTCAGTCCTACCAGGAAAGTTTATAGCTCTAAATGTCCACATCAAAAACTCCGAGACTGCTCAAATAAAAAAGTTTATCCTTATGGCCTTATAAGAACAAACCAAACCTCAAACCAGCAAAAAGAGATAAATAATTAAGATCAGAGCAGAAATCAATGAAATAGAAGTGAAAAAAAAATTACAAAGAATCAGTGAAATGAAGAACTG
>NW_008355784.1:720390-730667 GCF_000622305.1 Nannospalax galili | reverse complement strand
TGAAAATGAATTTTTGTGTATGAAACTGTGTATTTTAATAATGAAATGGAGATCTTTTTTAAAGGTTAAAACCTCATTTAATATTTATGTCTTATTGGTTAAAATATTTACTGAGTAATTAAAAAAAAAAAAAAAAAAAAAAAAAAGTTAAAAGCAAGATTAACAAACCCTTAGCCAAATTAACCAAAAGAAAGAAGACTCAGATACATATAAGCACATGTTCAGTTACCTGATTTTTACAAAGAGACCAAAAATACACTTTGGAGCAAAGATAGCATCTTCAGCAAATAGTGCTGGTCAAATGGATAGCGACATGTACAAGAACGAAACTAAATCTGTATCACTCACCCTGTATAAAACTCAACATAAGACCTGATGACTACAGGAAAAAGCAAGAAATACTCTTCGACTTTGGGGGACAAAAATGGACTTTCTCAGCTGGGCATGGACTTTCTGAACAGGGCATAAGAAAGGACTTTCTTGGTTTTTTTTTTTTGTTGTTGTTGTTATTGTTTAAAACAGGGTCTCTATACCCTCAGCTTGTCTGGAGCTCACTATGTAGATCAGGCTGGCCTTAATCTCAGAGATATGCCTGCCTCTGACTCCAGAGTGCTGGGATTAGAGAAATGTACCACCATGTCCAGAGTAAGAAAGGATTTTTTGAACTTGGTAGCACTAACATTAAGACCAACAACTGACAAGTGGGACCTCATGAAATTCATGAAATTAAACAGCTTCTACATAGCAGAGGACACCATCATTCCAGGTAAAAGGCAGCTTACAGAATAGGAAAACGTCTTTACCAGCATTACATCTGACAGTATACTGAATATAAAAGAAATAAAGAACTAAATACCAGGAAAAATTGGGCAAGGAACTAACCAGAGAGTTTTAAAAGAAGAAATACAAATGGCTGTGAGATGTCCTTGGCTGTCAGGGAAATGCAAATTAAAACTACTTTGAGATTTCATCTTACCCCAGCCATAATGGCCAGGAGGAAACAAGATCAACAACAAAACAAATTACAAATGCTGGTAAGGGTATGGGGAAAGTAGAGTACTCCTGAGTACAAACTGGTATAGTCACGTATGGAAATCAGTGTGGAGGTTCTTCAAAATATTAAGAATAGATCTGTCCTAAGACCTGGCCATACCACTCCTGGGCATATTCCCAAAGGTTTCTACTACAGAGATATCTGTTCATCCATGTTCAGTGCTGTTTTATTCAAAATAATCCAAAATGGAAAAACCACAAACTGATGAATAGGTAATGAAAATGTAGTACAGATACTTATTACAATATTATTCAGCTGTTAAGAGAAATGAAACTATGAAATTCACAGGTAAATGGAAGGAGCTGGATATAATTATTCTGAGCAAGGTAACGCAGAACCAGAAAGATAAATGCCACGTTCTCTCTCATATGTGGATACTAGATTTGAAGCTTTAGATATGTATGCTTGAGTACCCATAGAATTCAGAAAACTAATAAAGGGCTAGACAGGGGAAGGAGGATAGATTTCAAAGAAAGGGGGATAAAACACAGGTAGTATGAAGGGGGAAAGGGGAACTATGGAACAGGAAGTGTTAAATGGGGGCAGGAATAAAAGGCAAGAAGAGTAGTGAGAATGGAGAGAAACAACTAAAGATCTTTGAAAATGCCATATGGAAACCGACTACTATAGATCCTTCCTAAAACAAATGCATATATTTATATAAAAGGAGTTTAAATGGAGAGACCCTGTAACAAGGGAACAAAGTCTGATCCAGACAACATTGGCTATCAAAGAAAAGGCCAAATGGTATAGGCTACTTCTTTCCAAGTTTTAGGTCAACAGAGTCCCCCTAGACTACTCCCTACCCCAAACATTACAGGCTAATTCTACTGTTCTTGGTTACCCTCCAGAACTTGATGGTAAGATCTTATTGTTGAAGACGCCACATACTTGAGTTATAGGGCATGGAGAAAACAAGCTGATTACCAACCTTGAAGTTTCATATCTAATGGATAGTTTTCATAGTGTTGGAAAGTAATATTTATGCAACCAAGGAAGAAAAATAACTAATAGTTTCACCTAGCTATGAACCCTGCAAGCTGCAATAACAACTGTCTTGGAAAGATATGCTCACTAGTAATAGTGGCATAAATGTTATGGGAACAAACAAACACTTTCTGATTGGATTTAAAGTGCATCTACAAGACAGAACTCACACTTGGTACTGTTAACTATGTCAAAAATCCATGGCTGGCTAAGTCATAGGCACTAGGGGAGACATAATACTATTATTTTACTAAATGGACATGGTAATATAGTATCCCTTAAGATCTTTATACCCATAGATTAGTGTATCTCTCAATCCTCATCATAGACACTTCTTTCAATAATAAGAGACCTTTTTTCAGCACTAAATGGGACAAATATATCATCCCTCCCCAAATGCTCAGGGATTATTGTGGAAGAGGGGGCAGAAAGATTCTAAGAGCCAGAAGTAGATGCCTGTAGCAAAACAGTATTTGTTGGACATGACAGCACAGTTGCATGCATGAACCACAGTTGCTAGAGCTGCATGCACAGAAAGACTGGCACAAGATCAAGCCATCCAAAATCTCAGTGTGGATGGGGGAAGGGATCACGAAGTCTCCCCCCTAATTTGAGAAGTATTAGCAACTGATGCCTGCTGGAGGAGGGAGAGTCAGTTTTTCTCAGGAATGCAGCCCCCGAGAGACTACCCATACTCCAGTAGATGGTTCTATACCCACGCACACACAGGAAGCAGTAAATAGACTCAGAGGGTTTAGAAAAAAAGAGCACATGAAGTTGGAAGGAAGAAGTGGTAGAATGGGATAGGAGAGGAATTAGAGGGAAGGAAACAGGGGGTGGATTTAAGCAAAACACAGTTGATGCATTAAAAAAAACAACTGCAGTCCTTAGAAAATTATAATCTTTTTGAAAGTTTTTTTTTTTTTTCTCTTTTTCCAAATTATGTGTACGTGTGTGTCTGTGCATGAAAGAGTAAGCGTTGAAGGAAGGTACCCAAGGGGTCCAGAAAAGGGTACTAGATCACCTGGAGCTGGAGTTACATGTGGCTGTCATCTGACATGGATGCTGGAAATGAACTCAAGTGCTCTGGAATAAAAGCATATGATCTTAAACATTAAGCTATGTCTCCAGCTCCACAAAGTTATAATATTAAAAGTCTATATCTCAGGATTACCAAAAGAGAAATATGAGAATTAATTTTTTCAGTTTTTTGATTTTAAGATGCTGCAGTGTTATTATGCTTCATGGATACTCAAGAGTTTAGATGATCAATAAATATTAGTGTCTGAAATTCTTTGAAGAGAAGCATACATTTATACCTTGTGTCATGTTTGATTTGTTTATTTGAAACTTAAACTCAATAACTACTTCTATCAAAAGATAAAACACTATCATACCTTGGCACCATATATATCTGAGTTCTTCATTAAAAGTTCTGCTGATGTTCGTACTGTGATTCCTGTAGTTTCACACTGCAGTACACAGTTATCCAGTGTGGTCTTGCCATGGTGAATGACTGTAACAAAAATGCAGAGTCAACTGTTTTATGTGATATACCTATTCAAAATAAGTATTTCCCAGAGGTATAATTTAAACTTTATTTTGTAACACATTACAAATTGGTAAAATGTGAAGCAGTGCCTATTTTGAGTTATTTCCATAATCTAAAAGTTGCATGTTTAAAGATAAATGACAAGGGAGATGGCTCTGAGCAAAGCACAGGCCAACCATGTGTGAAGACCTGAGTTTAAATCCCCAGAGCTCAAGCAAAGCGAGGTGAGAGGTATATATGCCTATAATCTTAGTGCTCCTACATTGAGATGAAATTGGAAAACAGAAGAATCCCTAGAAGACCCCAGGCCAGCTAGCCTGGCATATATAGTGGTTAACAACAAAAAGACACTAGCTCAAACAAGGAGGAAGGTGATGACTCACACCCAAGGCTGTCCTCTGACCTAAACCCACTCTGCATGGCACACATGCACCCATATTCAAACACAAAAACACATATGGACATACACACAAAATGACATAACTTCACAAATGCAAAAGCACTTATTCATTATAAAAATAGGCGTATAATATTCTTATATTATTGATACATATATGTCAATGAGCAGCTTTGCTGGATATCTTGTGAAAAGAAAAAGGACCTTGAGAAACAGGTGGATACAGGTTCTATAAAATGAATACTAGAGCAATGTCTTAGTCATTTTTGGAGTAGCTATAACAAAATACCCGACTTAAGATGATGCAAAAAGAAAGGGGTTAATCTAGCTTATGATTCTGGTATCTATAAAGTCCAAACAGCATTATCTGGTAAGACCTCCTCAGCTATGTTATAACTGGCGTAACAGTTAAGGGTTGCATGGACAAGGGGTACATGTACTTGAGCAAGTACAGAGGGGTCACATTCATTCTTACAACTCACGTCAGGGGAATTAATCTGCTCCTATGAGACTTGTATTAACCCATTCCTTAAATTGCCCTTGCAATTTAATTACCTAGCACTAGGTCCCACGTCCTAAGGGTTCTACCATTCCAGTACTGCTATACTGCTAGACAGGCACAGTAACACAGGCTGTAATCCCAGCACTAAGGAGGCTGAGGCAGGAGGACTACCGTGAGTTCCAGGGAAGCATGGGCAAAAGAATGAAACAAAACCACAACTCACAGAAAAGAGACTAATATTAAATTAACAAGTTGTAAGAATAATCTGAACTATTTTTCAGATTGAAGCTTCCTAAATAATGCTATATACATAAATTATTAAACAGCCCTCCAAATATTCAAGTGGTATTCCATTAAATTCAGGCTTCTATAATATTCCATGGAAAGCATTTTTTTTTTTCAAATTTCAAAGCCTAAAACAAGTAATACAGCAAACATCCAGATACTTACTTAAGATTCCTTCTACAGAATCATGCTGAACAAATTTTATGCTTGAAATTTTAATATCCACACCAGTGCAGTCCACAAAAGTATCTCCTTTGCCCCTCTTTTCTATTACAATCTCATCTGGCAGACCATACCCTAGGGAAGAGAGTAAGAACACACAGGAAGGGGTGTCTACACACAAAAATGTTACACCAGGTTTCTCTAGTTTAAATGATTAAAAATGGTCATTTGAGACCAATCCAGTTGCAATTAAATAAAATCTATCGTTTACATAGCTTGTTTAATTTAATCTAGTATATCTAATTTTAAAATAACAAATTCCCAATTGTATTCCTTTTAGGGAAACTATCCTGCCAGCTGTTTTATAAAACTGCTATAAACTCTAAGTAATTAAAGAGTTGGATTGACGGGCTTTAAAGCTTTCAGCCTTTTTAACTTTTTTTTCTAACACTAATATTCTATGATTCTAACATGAATCACATTTGAATATTTCTCAAGATTACCTAATTTTATAATATTCTGTTAAACAGACTGGATTCATGTCTGACAAAATGACTTGTTTTACCTACTAGGAAAGATTGTCTATTTTTTTAACAAAAAGACCACTGGATCTGTTTTGGTAACTGATGGCTGCTGACAGGAAGAGAGGGTCTCCTTCAAGGATGGGACTCTTGGTAGGTTAACTGGGCTCCAGTGAGTGGACCCACACTGAAGGACATTTGGAGAAAAAGACTCTATAGGCCTTATTATATAAATAATAGAGTATACAAAATTGGGTGAGGGAGCAAAAAGGGGAGGTATGAATAGGGGAGGGGATCTAAATACTATCAAATTATACTGTATGAAAATCACAACAATTCAATAAAAAACATACTTAGAGCTTCCTAGGTATGAAAATCAAAGGCCGAGTATTTATTACAAAGTATAGCTCAAAAATAGAAAAGAACCTAAGAATGTGGTTGCATGCTACTGCATCAAATACAATGTCAAATGTTGAAACAACCTAAATATTTATCCATAGGAAAAAGCAATTATAGACCAGATATCCATCAACAGATGCATGGATAAGGAAATTGTGGTATACATATACACAATAAAATTTTATTCACCCATAAAAAATGAATTATAAGGGGCTGGAGAGATGGCTCAGCAGTTAGGAGCACTGACTGCTCTTGCAGAGGACCTGGATTCAATTCCCAGCACCCACATGGCATCCTTAACTCCAGCTCCCAGGGAATCTGAAGCCCTCTTCTGACCTCCACGGCATTGCACGACACGGGTGCACTCACATACATGCAGGCAATACACTCATACACATAAAATAAATATAATAAATAAAAAATATTTAAAAAGTATTAAAAAATGAATTATAAAATTTGCAAGATGAAAGTGGAAACTATTAAATGAGTAATCCAGGCTCAGAGAGACAGACACCTATTTTTTCTCTTACATGTAGATCCTAGCTTCTAATTTTCATATATTTGTATTTATACATGAGTGAGAACCGAAAGATGTCATGAAACTAGAAAAGCACCTGTGAGAAGAGAAAAAAAGAGGCCTTAAGGGAGAGGGGTGGGTGGGAGGAGTAATAGAACACATGTGATTTGAAAGTAGAAGGAGGAATCCTGGGAATCAAAGTGTTCAAGCAGAGATGGGAACGGGGAGACAGTACATAATACCAGCCTGCAGTAAGGGTCAACCAAAACTAAGTACGCATGAAAATGTCAGAAGGAAACCTACTGCTTGTTACTTAACCAATAAAATTAAATTTAAATAAATATATGTATAAAACTATAAATATTTTTCTATTCTCGAAACAGATTTCCTTTTTATAAATCACCTATTTTCTGGAAACTATATTTGTTGCTAATGATCTTTTTTTTTTAAAACACATGCCTATAAAAATCTAAACACACTGCTACAAAGACCTATGACTCGAATTACTCAAATACTTCAATTTCCTGCATGATTTAAGTATCCTTAATGTGTCAAAACAGCTCACTTGAAATCAAATGACCAGTAATTTACTGTTTACTTATGAGAGTTTGCTTGTGATCTTCCATACTCACCTTCCAACTCAATGGAGTCAGCTATGGAGAATGTGCCATGAACCACATAATGGCCAGGACAAACAATGACAGTGTCACCCTCATAGCAGGCATTTATAGCAGACAACAGATCACTGTGGAACTAGATCACAACAACATATGGTAAATATACATCCCCCTAAAAACTTGAGTGCCTTCATACCTCATAGGAAAATAAAGCCAAACTTTGTTTTTATGCATCTTTGATAGCTCTTAGCCCAGTTTGTGCTTGTAAGCTACTATCACTGAGGAAGAATAATGCTCTCATTTCTTCCCATTTCACAGATAACCAGATCTGGAAAGTTCCTGAAAACACTTTGTAGATTCATGAAAACTTGGAGTGGATCAAAAGTAACTTAGAAGAAGAAATTCTCATTTTACCTGAATTTCTGATTCTTCTTTATAAGATTCCTCACAAAACCTGTCCCTGAATAGAGACCGAAGCAGACTGGCCTTGATGATGGAGGAGACGACATGGGTGACCTTCTGGCTATTTGGACGAGCACCCTTTGCTTGGATATTCGAGTTCTTCTGATAACCAAATACATATCTTAAAGAAAGCAAGCAAACCCATCAGTCCTCCTAAGACAGCTAGTAAGATAAGATGCTAACTAGTTAAAAATAGCAAAAAAGTCACATACCTCAACAAAGGATTCTCAATGAGTTTCAGCTTTTGTTTCAGCTGTTCAATCTCTGAATACAAATTTAACCCTTCCACCATGGAGATATTTTCCTGCTCAGAATCAGAATTACAATTTGACAAACTGCTTCTCAGATTTAAAAATTTCCTGTAACTATCTTCACACTGAGACAACAGATTATGGTAGTCAGTAATAAGTCCTGAAGGAACTCGGTCTTCAAGTATATCATAATGCCTGAAAGTTTAAAATCAAATTGAAATCCACTGCCTTTCTGGTACATTTTTCTATCATTAAGATATCTAATTTAGTCTTCAGAGAGTCAGTTAAAAAAAAGTATTAGAGAGAGTAATGGGGTTGGGGGAGTGAATAAATAATAGAAAAAATTTTGTATGTTTTATAGTATATAACTCTGGTGCATGTTAAGTCATTCTGAATAATAATGAATTACACATTAAATCAATTAGGAATTTGAAATGCTGCTTCCTTAGAAATACTGACTTTTCTTTGGAAGAATCACTTTCTTCTTCAGATCCAAGCATGTATGCTTTTTGTTTTATTAAATTTTTGAAAATTTCATATAATTTATTTTTATCATACTTAGACCCTCTCCCTTATTCTCCACCTGTCTTATAGACCCCCACCAAATTTCATGTACTTTGTCATATATATTAAGGCCTATTGGGTCAGGTTTGTGTCCTCAAATGTCCTCAGATGTGCATCCATCCGCTGGAGTCTGGTTAACCTGTCTAGTATGAAACCCTTAAAAAAAAAAGAATCTCCCTCTTCCAACAATTATTGATTGTCAATAGTTCCTCTGGTAAGTCTGGGGTTTCTTACCCACTTTCATACTTTTATGCTGAGATTTTGTCTGGCTTGTGCATGTTGTTACCATCAAGCATGTACAATTTTAAAACATCGTCAGTTCATGCTGAACAATTTTTAATTATTTAATAAAACTTTCCTTCTCATAGATTTAGAATAATTAGGCAGCAAGGGGCAATCTGAGAGTGGAGGGAAGGAAGCATCTCATTGTTTCACAATAATGCTTAAGATGACCATATTTAGCAGATCAAAAATATTGCAGGGCATGGTAGCATGCACCTTTGCAGGGCGATCAAGGAGTTCATGGTCATCCTTGGCTATAAAGTGAATTTGAGGCAAGTTTGTCTCAAAACAAAACTACACGCACCCCCCGCCCCAAACACACAAAAAATGCAGGCGTCTAATCTTCCCACAAGAGTCATTTAATAATTTGTCAAGAGACTGTACTATTCATAATTCAGTTTATTTTGGGTCTCTGAAGTTCCTGTGTATGTGTCTACCTTGTCAGTAATAAATACTTACAATCTCAATCGAGGTTCAACACATCTAACAAAATAATCATATTCATCTTCCTCTTCTTCATCCCAACTCCTCCAAATGTTTTTGTAGAAAAACCTGAAAAGCAGCTTAGTATCAATCAAATTCAATTATTCATTTAAAAGGCTGGCATACCTTTTAGACTACAAAATGCTAAGCAATATTACTGACATTATGATCATCACATTATCTAATTTTCTAATCCCTAGATTATGCATCCAACTTTATTATTTTTAATCTTTTTTCCAAAGGTTTCTTTCTTTGGAATTTTATTTGTGAAAGACAATTGTTTTTAGACAAATAGGCTAGTGAAGACTGACAGTGTATATATAGATATATATATGTATATGCCTATGATTCAGATACAGATGAGGGATGTTTTTATTACCCACCTTAGAGATATAAATAAGAAACAAAGAATTAACATATCTACTGTTAAGTTTGATCATATATATTATATAGCTTTAATAAAAACATTTTTAATATTATTAATAGTACAACCTTTTCTCTTATTCAGCAATTCAAATTCAGGTTTTAGTGTCCAATTAAAGGTATTCATGATATGCATCCTGTCTTAAGTAGCCAAAGTTTCTTTAGTAAATATACATATACTGAAATACACTATATCAGCAACTATTTGATAAAAAACTTATCTTTAGTAATTTTAAAAGCATACTTGTTAATCCAGATATTAAAGGCGTTTTATCTCATTTCAGAAACAAAAATACACTAATGAAAGTGAAACTAAATTATGCCAAAAACACCAACAACAAGAACCAAAAAACAGACACATGAACACATCCTCTAATGACCCACAAAGCAGCATAAGAAAATAACTTCCTGGGCCATACAGTGTTGGAAATGTGACATACTAGTCGTACCAGTGGTATACGACTATCTCTGTTTCCTTATCTTTCATTGTCTTTATTCCTGTTCCATTATATTCAACTATCAACCACAAGCCTTAGCATCCACAACTTTTAAGGCAGCTTCTAAATCTATATAATCCAAACTAATCCTTTGTCTTTTGTCAACATTTGGAGAAATCCAGTAATAAACAGCAATTCCTTGTACTACTTTTTAAAACTTTTCTAAAGCTTAAAACAATCACAATATGAATATTTAAGACATTACATTTTTGCTTTTAATTAAAAAAAGAGATTCTTCTAAGGCATGGATGTGTGACTCAGTGGTACAATGCTTCCATATTTCACATTTATGATGTCTTAGGTTCAATCCTCATGACAGCAA
>NW_008355784.1:709962-720031 GCF_000622305.1 Nannospalax galili | reverse complement strand
TCCTCATGACAGCAAAGAAAAAGATTCCTTTAATCTTTGAATATTTTTAAATATTATAAAGCAACAAAGTATTAATTTTGGCTTTCAATTCACATTCTAACAGAAACCAGTGTTATTTCATTTACTTTACAGTTTTTACCACAAGTTCATTTTTATCAGCTTCCCTTTCTACCTGACATGTTCAGTTGCAAATGCTGTCTGGTCAAATACTCCAGAATCATCAGACACCACCCACAACTCCTGCAGAGGCAGTCGAAACTCCTTCAGATCCAAAAGTTCCTTCACTCTCTCCAAGGTAAAAGTGCTCAATTTAGATTTACAGATACATGGTTCAGCAAGCTTCACTACTGCCTTCAAAGCTGAAAAGTCCACATCTATAACCTGAAATTCAAAATAATATGACTCAATTTAACACTCAAGAATCAGAATGGAAATACTGATACAATACTACTGATAATCTAATTTTTGTGTAATGGCCAGGGTGTCTTCTAAGGATAAACAAGACAGGCCTGGCTCTTATCATCATGGCACTTTGCTTATAATCAAGGAAGAAAATAAGCAAGAGGGCTTCTGGGTAAGACAGTGGCGGAAAAAAATTGCCTCTGTGAGGCTGGGTGAAGGAAAAAGATTCAGAATTTTTTAAAAAATAAACTATTTCAAAGAGAAAGAGGAAGAGCATTAGAAATTTTAAAACTACTGATAGGATAAGAAAAAAGTAGTAAGAAAGAGGTATGTGATTCAAAGAAGCCAAGCATAACAGAACTCTAGCCACATGGCTCCCAGTAGGAGGGGAAACAGAAGCCTCCTCCCAAAAGGTAAGCTAGGTGGGCTCTGGTGAAAAGAGATCATGAAAATCCAACCTTCAGGACAAAACCACAGCCCTTATAAGCTTCAAAACCAGCTGTGGGTTTTGGTGAGACAGTGATTCAATTCTCCAGAATCTCATTCTGTCACTCATCTATGACTTGGAAGGCAAGAGCTGGTCACCATCATGAGAAAACTTAATTGGTTGAAATAGCTAAAATTGTGGGCATCAGAATGGGGAACAGCTATAAGAAAGGAAGCCTGAATTTAACCCGCAAAGCCCTAGGGTGAAAGGCAGCCCTGGGAGCACCTGTAGAGTAGGAGGACAAGATGACAACCAGAAAAGAACAAGCAGCAGGAAGCTCTGACCAAGCTGTGATAGACAGAAGGAAAGGTAGTTCCACCCTCAGTGAACAGGAGCAGATGTCATCAACTGACAATGACCTTGGAGTTTGACAGCCCTAAGCCAAAGCTCAGCAGGTCAATCAACCTCTAGAGCTGCCAATCTGCCATTCACTACTGTAGATTCTCAAAATTTGGAAGCTCCAGTGGTCTACTTGACACACACAATTACATCTGTCTGGCAAGGTGATTAATATTTAGATTTCCATAATCCACACTCACAGACTGACCAGGTTGCAGCAGCAGCAGGCATTCACCATGAAGCCTTCGCCACAACAGGCCATTTCAGAATAAAAATTTAAAAAAATCCAAGATTCCCCACCCCAAAGGGCCACAGAGACCCTAAACCAAGCAAAGGGCCAAACAGTAAAAGAACTCCACCATATTAATGCCTCCTGTGGCTTCTCCTGGGACCAGGTTCTCTCTCTTTCCCTGACACTCCCAAAGGACTTCTCTAACCTCAATATATCTACCTGCTTCCTCTGCACCCCTCTACAGGGCTCACTCCCTATTTCCTCTTCTGGTTTATAATGTCACCAGGCAAACCAATACCCAGTGCTCCTTAAACCCAGAAGTACAACAGCCTCTGCCTCCTCTACCCCCTTTGCTTAATAAATCACAGTGCTGGACCCCCAAGTCTCTAACTGCCCCCACTCCTCCATCCTCAATGTTACAATCTGGGGCAATACTGGTCTAGCCCTAGACTACTTTTCCTTTACTCCGAAATACATACCTATATCTCCCCATAAGCCAAGGACACCTGCACTCCAGTTGTTCTCATACCTAGATTAACCCTATACACCTCAGTAGAGGTGCATGATTCTCTCTCCACAGAAACAGAAAGGAGCAGAGCAAAAAGGTCAGCTACTCTAGCAGTCGTGGTGGGAATCAGCCTGGTATCATCTGTAGCCGCCACAGGATTTGTGGCAGGGAGCCTAGGACATACCTTGCTCTTAGCACAACACTTCTCACAGGACATCCAGGACCTCAAGCAGGAGCTTACTACAGCAGTGGAAGCAACAGCCCAATCAATCCAGATCTTACAACAGCAACTGTCCTCCCTAGCTGAAGTTGCCCTCCAGAACAGGCAAGCCCTGGACCAATTAACTGCAGAAAAGGGAGGTAACTGCATTTTCTTGGGTGAGGAATGCTGTTACTATGTCAACCAATAGGGTAAGGTCGAGCATAATATAAAACACCTTCAACAGGTGGCCAAGGATCTTTCACTTAGAACTTCCCAGTACCAGCAGTCACCTCAATGGGATATTCTTTACAGGACTGACTCCCTGGCTTCTGTCCTTACTAGGCCCCCTGTTTTCTATTACTCTACTGCTAACCATCACCCCCTGCCTCTTCAGATATTTTCAGGGCCAGATTCAACAACTGACTCATACCAGCTTTAACCAACTGTTACTTTCCTTTCCCCCTCATGTACATGAACGCCTATCAACTACCTTGTCCAGATGCATGAGCTGGAGACCACCAATGCCTGATCCAACCCTGACCCCAGCCTTGCCCTCCCTTCCCCACATGGACCTTGATCAACAGGAAGTAGCCATAATGAGAAATGCTGCCCCCTACCCTATAGTAAAAAAGGCTGGAATGTTAGAGTCCAGGTCTGCAAGAGGTGACCCTCCCCCAATGCAGTAAAGCTTCACAAACAGGCCCTGAGGCCCCCTTGCAAAACAGGAACTGGCCAGGCAGCTGCATTTAGAGCTGACTCAGCACAAAGCTGTTTCCTAGATAATTTTAGAAGATAAACAGGCCCCTGCACAGCAGGCCCACTGATGTATAAGCTGCTTCCCCCTGATAACTTTTACAATGTATAGACCCCCTTAAGGCCCCTGCACCCCAGACCCACTAATGTAAGAGCTGTCTCAGTATAAGCTCTGTCCCTCTGATAAGTTTCACAATGCATAGACCCTCTAAAGACATTGTACCCCAGGCCCACTGATGTAAGAGACTGTCTCCGCAGTAACTGCCTCTTCCTGACCCCTCTGCTTGAAATAATTTTTTCCCACCCTCCACACTCCCTAGTCTCCCCCACCCCCCATAAAAGCTCCCAGCCTGTAAACAGACAGTTTCTCTAACCCCGAGTTGAGAGCTGTTCCGTGCCTTCTGCCAATAAATTCTATCCCTCTGGAGGAGTTCTTGTCTGTGTACCGGTGCTTTTTCCCAACTAACTCGATTACCTATCAATATCCAAACACCAGTAAATTAAAAAAAAAAAAAAAATTAAGCAAGATTCTAGGATATCATCAAGAGATCAAATCTAAGAATCCATGAGATGCAGGAATAAAACTAAAGACATGGAGAATCTACGCAATAATATTATACCAGAAAATGTCTGAAATCTAAAGAAAGAAATGCACATTCAAACACAAAAGAAAAATAGACATGACAAAGGAAGAGCCCCTCCAGGATATATTATAGTCAAGAGACTGTGATGGTTTGAATGTGAATGTCTCCCATAGGCTCCAAGTATCTGAATACCTGGCCACAGATGGTAGTGCTATTTACAGAGGTTTAGGAGATGTGGCCTTGCAGAAAGAAGCTTGGCACTCAGGGAGGCCTTTCAGAGTTCATAGTCTTGCCCCACTTCCTTTGCGTCTCTCTGCTTTCTGTGTCTGCTTGAAGTTATAAGCACTCAGCTTTCTGCTCTGGCTGCCTCCTGACTTGTCTTCTTCACTGTGGTGGGGGACTCTTATCCCTCTGGAACTGTAAGCCCAAGAAATACTTCCCTCTAAAAGTTGCCTTGGTCACAGTGTTTATCACAACAACAAGAAAGTAACTAATACCGATGTCAAAAACACACAGGAAAGAAACAACATTAGAGTCTCTATAGGAAAAACAGGAACTCAGCTACAAGGCAAACACATCAGAGTAATATGACAGCTCCCTTTAGTGACCCTAAAATACAGGAAAGCATGGAAATATATTTCAGTCCTTTTAAGTGAATAACTGCTAAGCAAGATTGCTATATTTACCAAAACTATCTTTTAAAGTTGACACTGAAATAAAGATATTATCAAAGCAATCACAAACTAAGGCAGTTTAAGATGATCAAGCCAGCACTGCAAAAGATACACAAAGAAAAAGGTAGTCTGAATGGTACATAGCTATAATTACAACACTCAGGAAATGGAGACAAGAAGACTAGGACTTCAAGGTCTTCCTCAGGTTTGAGGCCAGCTTGAGCTTACATGAGACTGTTTCAAAAAAGATAAAGGTGCCAAGAACACAAACTGGAGGAAAGATGGCATCTTCAACAAATGATGCAGGGAAAACTGGATCTCCACGTATAGAAAAATGAAATTAGGCCCATTATTTTTCACCCAGAACAAAAGTCAACTCCAAATGAATCAAAGGCCCCAATGTGAAACATGAAATTCTGGAACTGCTAGAAGAAAACATAGGTAGTACCCTACAAGGTAAAGGTACACAGGAAGACTTTCTAAATCCGACAGTAGTTGTTCATGAATTAAGGTCAACAACTGACAAATGTGACCTCTTTAAATTAAAAAGCTTTTGTGCAGCAATAGAAACAACCATTCAAGTGAAGAGGAAGCCAATATAATGGGAGAAAAATCTTCATCGGCTACACATCTGACAGAGGATTCATATCCAGAATATACAAACAACTCAAAAAACAAAGAATCAAGAACATAAATGACACAATTAAAAAATGGGCTAAGAAGCTGAACAGAGCGCTTACAAAAGAAGAAATAAAAATGGCAAAGAAACACCTTAAAAAGTGTTCAATACCAGTATCAGTTAGGGAAATGTAAACCAAAACTTTAAGATTTCATCTTACCCCAGTCAGAATGGTTAAGAACAAGAGAACAAATGACACCAAATGCTGGTAAGGATGTGGGGAAAGGGGAACTCTCATTCACTGCTGGTAGGACCCTAAAAAAATGAAACTACCCTAAAAAAATGAATCTACCATATGATCCACTTATACCACTCCTTGGCATATACCCAAAGGACTCATCCTACTGCAAAGACACTTGTACATCCATGTTTGTCACTGCTCTTTTCACAATAGCTAAGAAATGGAAACAACCTAAATGTCCCTCAAATGATAAATAGATAATAAAAATGTGGTTCATTTACACAATGAAGTTCTACTTAGCAGTAAAGAAAATATGAAATTTTCAGGTAGATGGATGGAACCATAAGCTGTTATACTAAGAGAGGTAACAGACTCAGAAATATATGTGATGTATGTTCTCTCTTTTATATGGATCTTATCTCCAAATCCTTAGATGTGAATATATATCCTGATGTAACCAAAGGAGCCAGGAAAATGGAAAGACACCACAAGGGTAAAGGGGAAGGAGTCCAAGAGAGGGGGAGAGACAGGTGCTACCAAGGTAGAAATAAGAAAAATGAGGGTACTTTAACTGGGAAAGAGGAGGAGGGGCTATATATGGGGAGAGAGAGGAGAGATACTTAGGTGGTATGAAAAACCAGAGGGAACTGTATTAGTTCAAAAGCCTACTGAAAAATACACATGCATGTAGACAGTTGATGACTATGTAACAAAAACCACAGTGCTAGGCAGGAGAAACCTCCCCTTGAGTTGTTGGTCAGGATAGCCCAAGAGACTCCCAAAATAATACAGACTATTACCATAGCCCTTGGCTGCATCCCAGAACTTGAAGAAGACAGGGCATATTTCAGATACATGATTTGGAGCAATGGAGCTAGAATGGACCTAGAAGCCTCCTCCCTAAAGACTAACTTTTCGTAGTATCAAAGGACACTATGCAAGTTTCCAAGGGAGAAAAAACAGTCCTACCTAGCCATGAAGTCTGATAACCACAGCAATGACCCATGTAGCAAATTATCTTTATTGGTGCAGTAGTGGCACTTTTGTCTTCATGGTAATCAACAGCTGTCAAATTAGGCTTAAAGCTTCCTCAGTGGAAGCAAAAACCATGCATGCTATTGTAAAGACATAGCTGGGGAGGTCATAGAACCTAGAGAAAAATCCGCTTTTGTCATATCTCTAGATAAACATATTTCTTACTGTATTCTAATATGTACCCTTATATTTACAGACGAGTTTACCACTCATCATAAAAGCTCCTTTTTGCAATAGATGAGGACTATTAGAGTTCCACAACTGGTCAAATGCAGAGAATAATGACCTGTGAGATGCTTAGTCCTAAGTGACATGTCTACATCTAAGGCTCAGGGAACATAGCAGAACACAGGGCAGAAAGAATATTAACACATCTCTCAACACACACCAGCAAAGCTTCCTCACGCATCAGATGGTGGTTAACCCAGAAAGCACAACTGACCAAAGTGTAGAGAATAAGAGACTACAGAGTGCTTGTCCCTGAATAGGATACTTATATCAAACCTCTACCACCCAAGGCTCAGGGACCATTGTAGAAGAGGGGTGGAAAGATTGTAAGAGCCAGGGGTGTTGAAAGACCACAAGGAAACAGAGTTTTCCCAGCCACTGGGAAGTTGCCTATTTGAACTTACAGCAATGGTGACAGAATGCACAAGACCTATGCAGGTTCAAATCAGACAAAAATCCAGCATAGATGTGGTTTCTCCACATCCTTTCCAGAAGCCCCAACCTTAGCTGAGGAATTACTGGCAATCAATAATGACTAATGGGAGAGGGAGAGAGGGTTGGCTTTCTTTAAGGAATGATGTTAGATAAGTTGACCAGGCTCTAGTGGATGGACTCACACCTAGGGACATTTGGGGACACAAACTCTGCAAGATAGGCCTTTACATGTATGAAAGAATGAATGAAATCCAGTGGGTGGTTATGGGAGGGTGCAGCTAGGGAAGAGGGGTCTAAATATAATTAAGAGGTATGAAATATTCAGAAATTCAACAAAAATTTAATGAATAAAAGAAAAAATAACACTGTGATGATTACATGACAAATAAGCAATGAGGTGATTTTTTTTAAAGGTATGGACAAGGTAAATCACCTCTGAGCCCAGAAGAATAGAAGGCAGCAGCCCTCTATGAGCAAGGAAGGTACAGAAGTCCCTTCCAGAAGCAAGATATGGTGGTGATGAGTAGGTGACAGATGATAAAAGGTATAGTAGCAACAAAAGGTTTTGTAGAGTTGGGCAGGGGAAGTCACCTATAAGCCCAGAAAAATGAAAGGAGCCTTCAAAAGGGAGAAAAATCCCTGTGCATTGACAAGCTCTTGTCCCAAAACAGAGTTCAATTCCTGGAATGCACATAAAAAGCCAGACATGGTGGCTTACATTTGCAATCTCAGCACTACTTCAAGATGGAAGATGAAGACAAAAAATCCACTGGGAAGATCCAGGTTCAGCTAGCCTGCAGAACAAAGTGCAGAAGCAGAAATAAGAAAAGAGACCTTGCTTCAAGGTGGAAAGAAAACTGACTGTTGGAAAGTTTTCCTTTGTCTTTCCACATGTATACCACAGTGCATGACCATACTCACACATACACACTTAAAGTAATAAAATTACTTCTTTAAAAGTCCCAGTGACACAGTTGCACATATGAACCCACAGTGCTTGTCACAGCATGCAGAAGACGTGCAAGCCCAAAGCCAGACAAAAAGCCAGGAAAGATGGGGGAGGCAAGCCCTAGCCCTAGCCTAGAATATGTTGGCAAATGATAGCAGCTAGGAAAGAGAGTCAGTTTTCGGTAAGAGTGTGATATTTGGTAATATAACCAGACTCCAAGGGATGAACCCACACCCAAGGTCATCTGGGGAACACAAATTAAGACTATATGCCCTTGAAGAAAAGAAAAATAATAATAAATTGAGACATGAAGTCAGTAGTAGGGAAGCACTGGGCAGGAAGGAGTAGAAATGATGTGTGGAAACGGGGGGGTGGGGTGGCTGAATATGGTCAAACTACATCATAAGAAATTTTCAAGCAATAAAAAAGTGTTTTAAGAAAACATTAAAAATCCCTGTGAGAAGACGAGCATGGTAGCTATAGTGGTACCTGTAATCTCAGCAGAAGGCAAAAATATCTTGAGTTGCAGCCCAACCTGGGCTACATAACAAGATTATCTCTAAATAAATAAATAAATGGCTAAGACAAACTTAGCAATTAGGTGAGTAAATGAAAGTAAAAAGAAGCAGTGCCTCTTACAGGAACCAAAGAAAAAAAATCTGTCACCTCAGAGGAGAGGTGAGGTAGAGAGACCAGAACATGAAGGACCCAGATGTCTGCTGTCCTCAATCACAATTTGTAAATTCAACACATTTAGGTTTTAAAAAGAAAAATGACACAATGCACATTTAAAACAACATTATTGATGTCTTTTAGATAAGGGTGAAGAAAGGCACTACCATAGTAAAATTAAACACACTTGAAATGCAACTAAAGATACTAGAATAATACAAAATTTTAAATTCACAGAGACTGCCAGGCTAATGGCACACATCCTTAATCCTAGCACTTGGGGGACTGAGGCAGGTAGGTTACTATGAGTTTGAGGCCAGCCTGGGCTACCTAGCGAGGTCCTGTATAAAGATAGAATAAAATAAAAAATGACAAGGAACAGATGCAATTCACTGCTTTCATACATGGTCACTGCAATAAGTGATATAATGCTATTTTTAAAAATTATTTTTTTGAGACAAGGTTTTGCTGTATAGCCCATAATGGCCTCAAATTGTATCCTCCTCAGCCTTTGAAATACTGGGATTAAGAGCATGCTATCATGCCAAGAGATCATGAAATCATTTCACAAAGAAGCTAGCACAATTTGTATTCATATTCTAAGAGTTAAAATTTTAGTTGTAATAGGATGATTTGAGACCTAAATAATACTAAGAAAAGTTCACAGTTGTAATTAAGAGTCCAAATTTAATGTAAAAGCCCCATTTAATTGAAAAATAAGATTGTTTTTACTTTCTGTAAAGGGATATATTAACAATCAATCTCATATCTACACATGTATTAAGCAAAAGACAAACTTGTTTTAAAATACCTGCTTCTTTCAGGCTAGTAAATGGGTCACAACTAAGAAAGTGAAACTTTGAACATTACTGATTTCATAATTAGACTTCCTTTTTTTTTTTTAATGATCTTATAGGTTTATAATCTATTTCCCCTTGTCAAAGGACACTGAAACTTCAATCACCTTAATTTCCTGGTAGCTCTTCCTAGACTGACTTTAAAACTTGTGGGAAACTTCATATATCATGATCATTAGAGGTGAAAAAACTATTTTTAAGCTTTAAATTTAAATGGAGACTTTATAAAATGAGTACTTTGACTATTACTTAAACATATATATCTTCACCAGAGAATTAAACTTACCTCAACCAGCACCTCAAAAACATTAGTGTGCCAGACTGCCCACCATCCAGATGGTTCCAGGACCTTCTCCAAGAAGCTGATTGTGAATTCTTTTACCTCAGAGGCCTTGCAGTCAGCTACAAACAAATTAAGAATGGGCAATGCTTAAAACAGAGAAGTTAATAAATCATTTTCAATTCACTTTCTCAGAATTAACAAATGGCAATATGAGGGACTCATATACTTGTAAAAATAAAATCATAAAAAGAAAGAATACTCACCTAAAATGTAATCTTGATAGGCTCTGAATCTCTCATAAAACAAAAGTTCATTTGTTGGTATAATTTGTGGCAAAAGAGGGTTTCCTTCTGGCTCAAGAGTTAGTAAAGCAGTACCTGGCTTATCATGATAGCTATGATCACTGCATTCATCTTCACAAAGGAATAAATCTAAAAGAACAAAATAAACACCCTCATTATCTAGTACTTAGAGAGGATTCCTAATTGCAAGTCTATTTAGAAATTCCAAACAAAACACAAATAAGGATTTGAGTATGAATGCCCCCTCCTCTCTCTCTCTCTCTCTCT
>NW_008355784.1:694388-709912 GCF_000622305.1 Nannospalax galili | reverse complement strand
TATCTCAAAATCTAAATTATATTTTAAAAATAAACACTTAAAATATTTCACATGTTTTTGTTGTTTCTCTGTGAGGATTGTGGAAGACAATCACTCAGAGGAAAATAAAACACTGTATACACACATACACACAGAGAGATACACATTTCTTCAGTTAATGCAAAGAGTAAAGGATGAAAAGAAGAGGCATATAAGAAAAAGAGAAATGGCATGGAGCTGATCAACTACACATTTTCTCAGTATGAGGAGAAACATTTATTTGGAGAAGGCAAAACGACACAGGCTCACATGATTGCTAATACGAGAGAGGCAAGAGTCAGAGTATCTTTAAGGAATCAGAGTGGGAATAACATCCAAAGTAATGAACTGGTGTGTGTGTGTGTGTGTGTGTGTGTGTGTGTGTGTGTATGTGTGTAGTAATACCCATGGCTGACTCTATGAAGCATACAACCAATGCAGTAACACAGAGTCAATACATTATGATTACCACCTTAAATTTTTAAAATAATTTTGTCTAAATTTTGTGTTTTAAGAGTAAAGTTCAATAAACCAATGAAATCCTCTGCAAAAGCAATATACTTTCTTAATCACTATGTCATCTCGCCAACCCTAATGATTTTTAGTATAATTAGCAAGCACAGGTCAAGTACCACCTCATACTTATTTTTTCCTCCAAAAGAATTCCACCAAAATATATTTAAGTAGGGAAACTGCATTCCTACATACTTTGTAAAAGAGCAGTGAAGCTTCTCTTTATTTTCCTCAGTATGAAAATGGCTTCTGTCAGTGGCCCCTCAAAAAAGGCTTACTTCACTAAGAACACTAAGTAGGTTTATAATTTCAGTGACTGTAGCAGGAGGCCTCCAAAGACGGCACAGACCCAGAGCCCTGAGATTCAGCAAGAATTCACTTCACTTCTTGGTCCCCAAATAGCCCACCAAAAGGAGCCCATGTCTCTGTACCCTGCTCGCGAGCCTAGTGACTGCTGACAGACTGCGTGGCGTGGACCAATCAGAAAATGATATGCTGACTAAAGGGACTTAGGGGTGGAGAAAAGGGGAATATAAGGCCTGCCCCCTCCTGCATTAAACGAGCCTGCAACACCTCGCCTAGTGCTTGCTTCTACCTGATTCCCAGGGTCTGTGTGTCGTGACTCTGCACCTCTTGCCCCCCCTAATCGGCAGGGGACCCAATCCAGGTCAGGGTCTTCACAGCTGGCCTCAGGAGAACCCGCAACAAATGACTGTATCTAAGGCAAAGGAGAAAATGCAAACCACCTTAGGTGTAAGCTGTATGTAATTAGGTTTCATAAGCCATGATTTGTGTACTGGCTTATAGCTGGCAGCATACTTCCTAACGGTGGCTTCAGGAAAGGTATAGGAAACTGTGGTAGTTTGAATGAGAACTGTCCCCCTTAGGCTCAGGTATCTGAACACTTGGTCCCCAGTTGATGACAGTTTGGGGAGGTTTAGCAGGTGCAGCACTGCTGAAGGAAGCAGGTCACTGGGGGAGCAGGCCTTCAGAGTTCACAACTTCACTCACACAGCTTGTTCGCTCTCTGCTTCCTATTAGTGGATAGAAATGTTATCTCTTGGCTTCTGATCCTGCTCATGGCCTGCTGTCATGCCCCGCCCCTGCCCCTACCACTGTGGACTCTCCCCTAGAACCATAGGCCCAAATAAACTCTTCTTTCTTCTATAAGTTGCTTTTGGTCTTGGTACTTTATCACAGCAACAGAAAATTAACTAATACAAACTGTTGTACTCCTATGAGCAGCTGTCTTTCTTCCCTGACTTCCTTCATTTGCTCCTTCCTTTTTCTTCTTTCCATTTCTCTGAATTCTAACCGAAGAATACTCGACTTTCTTGCTTGCAAATTATGATGTACATAAGCCTTAGAAAGCATCACTATGCCTTGGTTTCCTTTCCCATAAAGGAAAGACAGAATGGTATGCCTACTTTCCTAAGGATTAGTTCTTAATTATTTACAACAGTACCCATTATGTAATACATATACTAGCTAAAGAAATAGCTTACTTCAGTACTTATTTTTTACAGTTACTTTTTGTTTTGCTTTTCCAACTTTGCTAAGGTACATACGACAAATTAAAATTGTTATCACGAGACTCGGGGCCAGACTGGAGGAGCACAATGGGGGAATCCCAGTAGAATTAGGCATTTCTTATGAAGACAGGTTAGAACCTATTCTAAAGCCACCTTTTTTTTTTTTTTTTTTTTTTTTGGTGTGTGTGGGGTATTAAAGTTAAAAAAAAAGAAATATGAAATCCTATCACTTGCAACAATATGGATGTAACTAGAGATTACTATGTAAGTGAAACAAGTCACATATAGAAAGGCAAGTACCACATGATCTCACATTTGGGTTATATAAAAAAAAATTAGCTCTCAGGCTGCAGTGATGGCTCACTGGTTAAGAGCACTGGCTGCTCTTGTAGAGGATATGGGTTCAGTTCCCAATACCTACATGGTGGGTAACAACCATCCATAACTACAGATCCAGGAGAGTCCAACACTTTCCTCTGACCTCCATGGACAATGCACAACACAGGTGCACTTACACATATGCAGGCATTAGTCATATACATAAAATAAAAATAATAAATTATTTTTTAAAACTTGCTCTCATAGAATTTTAGAGTACAATGCTGGTTAGCAGAGCCTGGGGAGGAGAGGGAACACTTATGGGGAGAGAGGTTGATCAATGGGTACTAGACAGGTGCAAGATATGGTGTGCTATTGCAGAATAGAGTGACTACAGATAATGACAATGTACTGTACATCTCAAGAAGCTAGAGGAAAGGAACTTGAAATTGTTACCACAAAGAAATAAATGTCTAAGGAAACAATTTATCCTAATTTAAACATTATACAATAAATACATGTATTAAAATACTGCATGCTATAAGTATGTATAATTGCTATGTTTTATGTATCTGCTAAATAAATTTAAGGAAAAATAGAAATATGTAACTGAATGAACACATGCATAACAAGTGAATAAATGAAACCAAAGTATGTAAATAAATAAAACCTGAGACTGTTACAATCCTAAAAAAACAAACAAACAAAAACAAAAACAAAAAAAAACTAGGTCTCCTGAAGTGTGCTGGGCTCAAACTCACTGTGAAACTTAGGAAGACTTTAAGCTTCTAATCCCCCTGCTTGCACCTTCCAGGTTGCTGAGACTACAAGTATGTAACAGCATGCCCAGTTTTATTTGGTCCTGGGGACTGAACCCAGGGTTCCATGCAAGCTAGGTAACCACTCTGCTAACAAACTACAACCCCAGTCCTGGAGCTTCTTTCTCTGCCAGGAACCACCACTTTAGAAGGTTCTCCGTGTATGCCTTATATTTTCTGGGAAGAACATTTTCACACAGCTGAATAAGAAGTTGTGAAACACATGATTGACCATAAGGCTGCACAGCTAATGCTAAGCTCCTTGCAGATTCCCAAAGGTACATTTTATATTGAAAGAAAAGGTTCATCAAATAACCCATCACAGGTTTTTGCAAAGTGTTAAGAATTCCACAGCTCCATTTGAAAAACAAGACTGTTTTTTGTTATGTGATGTTTTACCAGCAGGTGGAACTCTTAGAAGAGAGCTTTAGAAACAGGCTGAAAGAAATTCTGGACTAATTTGATACCAACTTTCATGGCATTTGTATGTTTTGTAGTAAGGGATTTTTTGCAAACATCCTTTCAAAACCTAGAACCACAGAATATGCTTTCAACATTTATTTTCGAAACAATGTAAACAGCAGTGAATTCTTTCATACATTACAGATGAAACTTGGTAATATACAGTGCTTGTACTACGAAAACACCTTCAGGGACAAAAACACTTAAAGATAACATGAGAAGGGGCTAGGGAGATAGATGGTTCTGTGGTTAAGAGCACTAGCTGCTCTTGCAGAGGACCCAAGTTCAGTTCCCAACACCCATATTGTAGCTAACAACAGTGCTTAACTCCAGTTCCAGGGTATCCGACACCCTCTTCTGACCTCTACAGGCATTGCATGCACAGGTGCACTTACATAAAAACAGGCAAAACATTCACACACATAAAAAATAATTTTTTTAAAATTTAAGACTACATGAGAAAAAAACCACAGCATCACTGAATCAATCCAAAACCCAGAGAATCTGACCACTTTCCAGTCATCAGTTATTTGGAATTTAGAAAGTCATGAGAAGAAGTTTGGTTGGAAGATTATCAGGACTTGCTAGACAGTTGGTAAGATAATTGGTCTAAGTGGGGAGAACACCCTCTCTTTGCTATTTTGTGAAAAGCAAATGAAAGTAATTGAGAAGTACACAGATGAATTAAACCTCCTCAAAAAGAGTTAGAATTTGGGATTAAATTTCTATAGCAAGTGAAACTGGTCAATTTCATTCAAAGGCAAGTTCCCCAATGCAGATATTATGGCTACCATGTAGTTAAAATCCAAAAGCAGATTTAAAAACTCGCATAGAAAAAAGCTAAACACTGTTTCCTGAAAGACATGAGATCAAATGGAGTATTATTTTCCTACCTATGAACCTGTGTGCATTGACTGTTAAGGTAACCTGACAGCCCAAGAACAAAATGAAAATGTTCCCATCATCAGTGAAGACACACATAAATTGCATGCTTTAAAAACAAAGTAGTATTTTGAACTTAACCAGTAGTATTTTGAACCCAACCAACCAGAAGTGCTTGAGAAACTATCAAAGAAACTGCTACAGAAACCATTTTTCATGTTTTTCACCTATGAGACAAAGAAGAAAGAACAGTTTAAATTTGAATATCAACAAAGAATTAGCACTCCTTGGTGGAATAATTTTTAATGAATTTTTTTTCCAAGAATAAAGTAGAAAAATAAAATAATCCCTAAACCTTACATAACTTTATGGTGAGAATTCATGATCTACTCTGTCATCATCAGAGTGTACATTATTCTTTCCTATCAAACTCTGTAAAACTTGGACTTGGTTGATGACTTCTAATCTTTTAATCCCACCATACCCAGTAAGACTTTTAAGGAAAGGCCCTGATACATTTCGAGCCTGATGGCCTGGAGCTCTTCTCCCTACAGATTCTTTTAAACTAGCCAACAAGGAAAGACTGTGAGGTATACTCAATGGGAAAAAGACAAGAGTTCTCTTGTCTTTTATGTTAGGGGTAAAAGCCCACAAAGCTTACAGGTCAACTGTGTGCTTCTTGAATCTGACTGACCACATACAACACCCTTTTGCAACAGTAGAATCTGCCTTACAGAGTTACTTTTACTTTATCCATGTGTTCTTTGCGCAGTATTGACCTCAGATTTTATTTCTAACAATATTTTTCATCAGGTCTCATCTGACAAACATCTTCCTAGTTCACCTACTGTCTGGGAAACCACCATGTCAAATCTGTTTCTATAAGTTTGTTTTGGTTTTATTGAAACAAGCCTCATGCAGCCTAAGCTGGCGTCCAGTTTGCTAGGTAGCCAAGGATGACCTTGATTTTATCTTCCTTTTGCTTTCTGTCTCTCGGGTGCTGGGATCACAGGCATGTGTGCACCATCATGCTGGCTTGTAAATTCTGCTTTTTAAAATTCTGCAAGTGATAATATACAATAGAGGCCTTTCTTTACAGCCACTTTAAGACTGACTCTTTTCACAGTATTGCATTTTATCAAGAAACTGAATCAGTGACTGTTTTCCAAAGGAGTAAAGTGAACCTAAGCAACCTTTGGCTGTTCAGAATGTAGAGTAGTAAAGTCACACCTATGTTTTCTCACTTTAACAGAACTCATTCCACTACACATTATAACTGAAAATGCTAAATAACATAAACCAGCCTAAAAAATGAACCACCTAGTACTGGAGATACTCAGTGGCTCAGTGACAAGAGTGCTTGCCTAACAGACTCAAGGCCCTAGGATGGCAAATAAAAATTAAAATGCAAATAGACTCTCTAAGCCCAGGTGCAAAGACTTGGGAGTTAGGCGACCTGGGTTCTTTCTATTTCTAGATTCTATTTCAATTCAGTTCTGCTGACTTGGGCATGTCCCATTTCCTGTGTTCAGGACAGGTAGCTACGATGAGAGTTCAAACACCTTTTTCTAAAAGGGGAAGGGGAAGTGTGGGTCATGATAAATGGTCGCTCAACGTAAAACTGAGCACAAAACGGCCCGTGGCCCTTCTAGATCGGGAATTTCCGGCTGGATCCAATCTCCCGAAGCTAAAGCCAAAAAGGGTGGAGAACCAGAGTAGCCAGCTATGCCTCCGGCCCACTCTCAAATCCCAAGAATGGGTCTAGGGCTCCACTCAGCACTCGCTGCCACTCAGGCCACCCCGCCCAGTACCCCGCAGTGGGCTGCCTGCGCCAGGGCCAGGCGGCCGTTGGTATCCGGCCCCGCGGCGGTTGTCCCCTCCTAGGCCCCAGGCCGCCGCGAAAACGGCCCTCCTGGCACAGCTGCGCTCACCTTTCTTCAGGGCCGCCGGTTTCTCTGCAACCGCCTGGTCAAAGTGCTGTGGAACCACGGCGGGAGGCTCCAGAACGACACCCGTCAACAACCCGTCAGCCATTTCAAATTTCCGCGGGCCGCTGCCACAAACAGGAACCGGATGACGAAAACGCCGGTGACCGCTAGTCGGACTGAGGGGCTTGCTCCTGACTCCAGCAGGAGTCGCCTGTTGTCGCTTCAGCGCCGCCTACCGGAGGGGCGGACCCGTGTTCTCCTTCATAGCTCTAGTCTTTGGCTTACCAGCTCCAAGAAGAAAGTTGAATTGTGATATATGGGATGGTTTCCAAAAACTAAAAAGCCATGCTTGGAATTTAGTTGGGCTGCTCTCTACATGTTGAATTCCAGGCCTGCTAGGGCTATAGAGAGATAAGTAAATAAATAAATAAATAATAGAAGAAAGAAAGAGAGAAAGAGAAAGAGAGAGAGAGAGAGAGAAAGAAAGAAAGAAAGAAAGAAAGAAAGAAAGAAAGAAAACGAAAGAAAGAAAGAAAGAAAGAAAGAAAGAAAGAAAGAAAGAAGAAAGGAAAGAAGAAAAAGAAAGTTTTGATGGCTCAGCTGTTAAGAGCACTGACTGGTCTTGCAGAGGACCCAAGTTCGATTCCCAGCACCCACATGGCAGCTATGAAACCTTCCTTAACTCCAATTCCACGGCAATGCGACGCCCTCTTCCGACCTCCACGGCACTGCACAACACGGATGCACTCACATACATACATGCAGGCAATACATTCATACACATAAAATAAAATAATGAAACATTTTTTAAAGTTTTATCCATTACTAGTGGTATTATAATGGGAAAGCAGCTTCACCTCTCAGAAGCTGACTACAAGATCAAACTGTATTCGGATGTTGGCCTAGGTGGTTCCATTACTGCCATTATCAATAACAGTGTCTCTTTATCCACAGCACCCTGAGTATTTTTAAGGACTCTTAAATTATATTTGGGCTGACTGTGGTGGGCCCTACTTTTAATCCCAGCACTGGATAGACAAAGACAGGCAGATCTCTGTGAGTTTAAGACCAGACTATTCTACATAGCAAATTTCAGGCCATCCAAAGCTACATAGTGACTCTCTCTCTCTCTCTCTCTCTCTCTCTCTCTCTCTCTCTGTCATATATGACATATAGTATTATGATCTGTGTTAAGCAATTGTATCAGCTTTTAATAAAACTACAACCTACAATAATAGCTAATATTTACTAGGCAAAACAGTAGTCTGCATATTCTACCTGTATCATTTTATTTAAACTTCAAAAATGATCCCTATTTAAGGAGCTGAAGAGAGGGCTCAGACAGTGAAGTGCTTGCCAAGAAAGTGTGAAAACATATGTTTGGTCCCCAGGACCCATGTAAAAAGCTGTGTTTGGTGGTGCATGTCTGTATCCCCAGTGCTAGAATGGGGTGGTTTTGGAAACAGGATGTTTCTTGGACCTTAGTGGTGATCCAGTCTTGTCAAATTGACAAACTTCAGGTTCATCATGAGATCCTGTTTTAAAAAATACGGCGAAGAGTAGTAGAATACACCAGACCTCAGCCTGCACTTCATTCACCTAGCTTTTTCTGTCTTTGTTACCTAGCAAATATTTCTCCTAGTGTTTGTCTTCTCAAAGTAAGAAATTCAGTCAAGAAATGCAGATAGTTCAAGCAGGCGTTCACTTAGCAAAGCGAAGCGAATTGTACACTGCAGAGAGTTTGGAGCAGGGCGATCACGGCGGCAAGGGTAAGAAGCAGCCCATTGGACTCTGCTGTGAATTTTTAAGTCTCTCTCAAATTATGGTAGAACATATCTCTGTTTTAGGGCATTTCTTCCCGTGGTTCTCTTCTAAAGATGACAAGAGGAGTCAAAGAAAGAATGGAAATTATAATGAAAGTGGGGTCATTTGAGGATGCACACTTTCTAAGTGTGCATATTGTCACTCGGAAAAGTTCTCTGGTGTATTCATACCTGATGATAACAAGAACATAACTGCAACATCAAGGATATTTAACCACAAAACAGCATTATGACATGATATTCAGCAGACATAGCTTCTAAGACATAGCTGTGTTTTTTCTTGTTAACTCACATCTAGTCACCCTGCCTAACCATGAGGCACAGCTACCAATATACATCTGCAGTTTTCCTTGGTTAACTAATATCTACATCATTTCCACTATGGTGTTACTTTGATTCCTGGCTAACCATACATTTATTGTACTATGTCCTGTGTGACTAGGTGGTGATGGATGCAGAAGGGGGATGGCACAATATATGATTTATGTAACAATTTACATTAAAGACTCCTGGTTCCTTAGAACAGAAAGATCACTGAATCAATAACTTCCAAGGTTTTATTAGCATGGATAAGGTGTTTTAAGAAGATGCTCAGGAATAAACGGAAGGCAGATTAAAGGACGTTTCTCTGCAGGGGCTCAGGAAACAATTAGCAACAAAAGATGGCCAATTTGCAAGGTAAAGAGCAAATGTTCACCCAACAGTGTAAATAGGGCATAAGTTTTTATCTAATGTAAACGTAAGTGACACTATACTTTTCAAAAACCTGTATCTGCATACAGGCCTATCTGGCTTTGACATCTTAGACATTCTTGGTTGGTGGTGACTTTGCATGTATGCCACCCATGCTGTCTGTAGTATTCAAATGGAGGGGTATCTAACATTATTCATTCATTAAGAAAATATTTATTAAACACCACAAAGTGAAAAACAGAAAATAATAAAAAAAACAAGACTTGAGTACTAACAGTCTCCTAATAACCCTCTAACTCTCCCACTCATCAACCCCTACAAATAGTAACATTTCTTTTTTTAAAAATTCCCATTAGCACTGGAGACCAGATCACTTTCTTCTCATTTAATTAACAAGTGTTTCATCAACTGTGAAGATAGTATTTGTGCTGGAGTAGTTTTTTTCCACTTAACACAAACTACAGACACCTGGGAAAATTTCTCATTTCTCAAATGAGAAATTTCGTCCATCAAGATTGACCCATTGACCTATCTATGGGGTACTTTCTTGATTGCTGATTGATAAGGAGGGCCCAATTCACTGGGCCTGGGCTGTGTAATAGAAATAGCTGAGCAAGTGTTGGGGGGAGGCAGCAAGCTAGTAAGTGATGTTCCTTCATGGTCTCTGCTTCATCTCCCACCTCCAGGTTCCCCTTGGCTTCCCATGATGACCAGCTGTGAGCTGTAAGCCAAATAAACCCTCTCCTCCCCAAATTGGTTTTGATGAGATTTTTTTATCATAGCAACAGAAAACTAAATCAGTACCCAAAATGGTACTTCTTGGGAAAAAAATCTTTGAAAGGAATAAAAAGTAACAGGGTCAGAAGCATCATACCTAATGTTGTAAACTCCATTAATGGAACAATATTTATTAAGTTGGACACATTTACTATAGCCTTTTTGGAGGGGGTCCATATTCATTTATTATATACATAGATTATCTAGTCTTTCTCAGAGTGGTGACATTTTAGGAGAGCACATTTCATGAAATTTTCCAATACTACTCCCCACTCCACTTAGTCTTCTACCTCGTTTCCAATCCTTCTGTGACTCCATCAGAACTGTTCTATTGTTCTAAGATGAGGTGTCCCTGACTTTTATTTTTTTTAATTAATCAATTTGGGGGAAGGGGGTTGAGACAGGATCTCCCTGTAGCTTCAGTTGATCTGGGCCATTGACTCACAGAACTCTGCCTGCCTCCGCCTCCCAAGTGCTGGTCTTAAAGACATGTACCACCATACCCAGCCTTAATTTTATTAATTTTAAGGTAACATTTGCTATCTGTTTTAATATATTCATTATTTCTTATCACTGAGTATTTAAACTGTGTTTGAACCCAGAGGTTCAAACCTAGATGCACATCCATAAAACAAAACCCCAAATGCAACCTTGAGATGCTTCTTTCATGAGTGCCCATCCTTTTCTGGTTTCTACAAAGCCAATAGATATCTTCAAAGCTTCTCCTTCCCACTACTCATCACTTTCCCTTCCACAGCAGCATGAAGCCTGCTGATGACCTATCTTGAGTCTTTCCTATGACCTACAGGTCCATTCTCTTACCCTTTCTTCCTACCCTTATTCCTCTTCCTCCTTTCAAATGCCATATTACTGGGGTGATTCCCAGAGGCACATTCTGCAGAGAGGCATGTGCAGGCATGGCTGGAGACTAGAGACTGGAGAAAACTATGTAAAGATTAACATATAAAGGAAACCAGTTTATAGAGAAAAACTGGAAGCCCTTGCCCACCTGGGCTTCATCCAGTAAATGGAGCAATATCAAAGCAGTTAGCAAAGAAAGACTGGAAGTCCTTCCTCATCTAGGCTTTACTTAAGGAACAAAGCAAGCATGAAAAAAACTTACTATTCCATGAAACTCACTTCCTAAAGAGTTATGCACCATGTGACCAAGAGCTTTTGGGATGTTTCCCTAAGTTCATTAGCCCACCCCCATTCTCAAAAATGATTTCCCTTTTTAAACTCTCTATTCTTTTTTTGATATTTTATTTATTTTTTAAAATATTTTTATGTGTATGAGTGTATTGCCTGGATATATATGAGTTCACCCACGTTGTGCATTGCCGCGGGGTCAGAAGAGTGCTTCAGATTCCCCTGGAACTGGAGTTAAGGATGGTTTGTAACCGCCATGTGGGTGCTGGAAGTCAACCAGGGTCCTCTGCAAGACTAGTCAATGCTCTCAACCGCTGAGCCATCTCTCTAGTCCCTAAACTCTGTATTCTTATTTCTAACCATGGGTCCATGTTCTAATTCTTTGTCATAGGGCACAAGTACCTGGATACTTCAGTAAGTTTCCACGGCCTACATCCTCACCTTTAACATCATGGCAAGCCATTCAGTAGGTAAGATTTATGCTTTTTCTTAGTTTTCTTTTCTTTGTAAAAAGTAATATTTTATAACTTCTTTGAAAATGTCATACAATATTCATTCACACGCATACCCATCTCCTCCCAGATCCTCCCCTGCCTTCCTACCAATCCACTTTCATGCCCTTTATCTTTTTACACCGATTGAGTCCAATTTATATTGCCCAAATACTCTTCAGTATGAGGCCATCCCCTAGAGCATGGTCAGTTTCTCAGAGGTCACATCCTTAAAAAAAATTGCATCTCTCAATTTTTTCTCAGAATCTCTCAATTGCCTCCTCAGCTCAGGTTGCAATTTTGTGACCACTTCCTCCCTTCCATGTTGGAATTTTGTCTGACTTAAGTTTGCACAGGACTTTTAGCTTCTGTCTCCACCCCTGTGAGTTGATATGTGCAACTGCCCTGTTGTACACAGAAAAAACTATTTCATTGTCATCCATGAGCCTTTAGAATCTTTGCAACCCACCTTTCAAGATGATTCCTGAACCCCGAGAGAATGGGTGAGATATAGATGTCCCATTTAGAGCTAAGCATTCTGCAATAATCTCTTTTTCTCTGCAAGTTGGCCAGTTGTGGGTCTCTATTTTAATCAGCGACTACTGTACAAAAACCTCTGATGAGGGTTGATAGCTGCATTAATCTATAGATAGAAGTCATTAGGGGTCACCTTAATATTATGCAAAATTAAGCAAAATAGTAGTAGTCTCCTACAGGTTCTTGACCCAGATAGTGGTGCCAGATATGGGTTCCCATCCTATGGAATGGGCCTTAAATCCAATCAGAAAGTGTTTGGTCATTCCCATAGCATTTGTGCCACTCTTGTACAAGGGAATATCTTGCCAGGTCAGAGTTCACTGCGTTGTAAAATTGATAATTACTTTTCTGTTAGCATGCATTGCACCTTCTGGTACCATGAAAGATAGCCAGTAGGAATAAAGCTTTAAATCAATACCAGCTTGATTTCTCCATGTTTTATGCCTCAAGTATGTAGGGTCTTCAACAACAAAGTCTTCCCATCAAGTTCTAGAGCATGGCCAAGAGCAATGACAATAAACAGTAATATTTGGGAGTCCATGGGAACCCCTCCCCAGTCAACTCCTGGCACCCCTCCCATTACAGGATAACTCCATTTAAACTGCTTGTGTATGTATATGTATATGTATATGTATATGTATATGTATATGTATATGTATATATTTTGGGAAGCTTCTACAGTCATAGGTCTCCACATGACATTGTCAAAAAGTCTTTAGTGTTAGTTATCTCTCCCCATACATTCTCCTTTACACTTATACTCTAACCCATTTAACTCCTTTTGTTCCATTATTCCCCTTTCCCCTTTTATGTCACTGTGTTTTTATTATTTTTATTTTATGTGTATGAGTGTATTGCCTCCATGTGTGTGAGTGCACCCATGTCGTGCAATGTCGCAGAGGTCAGAAGAGAGCTTTAGATTCCCCTGGAACTGGAGTTAAGGGTGGTTCGTAGCTTCCAGGTGGGTGCTGGGAATCGAATCTGGGTCCTGTGCAAGAGCAGTCAGTGTTCTTAATGACTGAGCCATCCAGCCCTGTGTCGCTGTGTTTTATCTCCCTCCCTGCCCCATAGCTCCATCGTAGTTTCTTGACTTTTATTGGTTTTTCAAATGAAATACACTTATCTAAAGATTCAAGGCTAGCATCCACATGAGACGGCTTGCAACATACTTCCATTTTGAATTACAGTCATGAAACTTTTCAGGCTTATGTCTCTCAATGTGTCAGAGAAGGGACCATTTTCACTTTCTTCCTGTTTGCTTTTTCAAAGGATAAAAGTCTTCTTTCCCTTAGTGAATAAAGCATATACAAGAAACATGAAATGAATACTTATTACTCAGAAAGTATTAGTGCTGGCTGTTACAGCTACCTATATTGAACTTCTTCCTAGGTGTAAAACTAGCAAAATACTTCTTAAAGGGCTGGAGAGATGGCACAGTGGTTAAGAGAACTTGCTGCTCTTTTGAAGGACCTGAGTTCAGTTCCCAGCACCTATATTGGGTGGCTCATAACCACCTGTAACTCCAGTTTCAGGGACACTGATACCCTCTTCTGGCTTCCATAGGCACCTACACACAATGGTTCATATACAGACAAGCAGATCCATGCACGTATAGCTAAGATAAACTTTTAAAAATCAACATAAGGCTTCTTAAGATTTTGAGACTGTCACTTTGTTAAGAACAGGTCCCTTAGTGAACAACGTGTAGTGAATTAGAAGTAAGACTGCTTATAACAGAACCACAGTTTGAGAAACAGTCAAGAAACTCCTCAAATTGACTAATCTCAAAGAATCAAGGAGAAAAAGTGTGTCCACTTGCTCTTTAACTGTTTCTTTTTGCACAGGCTGCAATGAGCTTATTTTTCTTTTGTTAAGGAAATATAAACAAGCCATAAGGAATGAATGCATATCATTTAGAAAGTGTCAGTACTGGTTGTTACAGCTACCTACAAGTAACTTCTCACTAGGAGTGAAACTAAAAAAATAATTCTTAATTTCTGAGAGTGCCACTTTCTTAGACCTAATGTAGGCCTCTTTTTCTATTATGAATAATTCATGGTGAATTGGATGAAGACAGCTTATAATACAGTCACACTTTAAGATGCATCCAAGAAACTTTCAACGTTACTTACTTAACTCAAGAAGTCAAAGAAGAAAATATGTTCTTTTCCTTCCTTTTTGCTATACAAAGCTTACAATAGGCTTCTTTAGCTTCCATCAACATTGCACACAGGCAGCCAGAAGGTTGCTTATTGGTAAGATAGTATTAGTGCTGGGTATTTAACATTTCTTTGGAAGTAAACTAAAAAAATCCTTCTTACACAGCCTCCTCCACATGAATACATAAAAGTTTACACTCTATAAAAGGAACAAATAAACAAGATGAGGAAAAAGCCACATTCAATACAGGAACTCAGAAAACCCTCAAAACTAATGTGAGACAATGAAAACAAATACCAATAATTCTTCAAAAGCAGAAATTGCCTAACAAATTTATGGGAAATAGAAAACCCCTTTCCATAATAACCTTAAATGTAAATAGCTTCAACTTACCACTAAGATGGACTTACCACTAATGGACTGGATTAGCAAACAGAATATATTTGTTAGATATATGTTTGTCTCCAAGAAACACACTAAGCCAGCAAGGATATAATAAAATCTATATAAAGGGATGGCAAATAATTATTAAGCAAACAGAAACCATAAACAAGCAGACAGAGCTAGCATTATATCAGATAAAGTAAACTTCAAACCTAAACTAATTAGAAGAGACTAAAAGGGGACACAACATATTAATAAGGAGAACATTTTTTATCAGGAAGTTATACTAACTGTAAACAGTTATACACCAAATATTGGAGCCCCTAATTTCATAAAATAAACTTTAGCAGGCCTAATAACAACAGAAGGGATTTAAATATCCTAACCCTCATGTTAAGATAGGTCTTTCAAACTAAAAACAAGTAAGGAAAGTTCATAACTGAAATACACTATGGATTAACTAGACTTAATAGGTATATTCCCTAACAGATAGGGAATATACATTTTTCACAGTAGCATATGGAATCATTCCAAAAGTTATCATATTATAGGACACAAATCACATAGCAGTAACTACAAAAATTGAGATAACCCCTTGCATCCTATAAGAGTACAACAGAATAAGTGAAGAAATTAGCAAGATAAACTATAGAAATCATAAAAGTACTTGGAGACTAAACAATACTTTTCTGAATGAGCAGTCAGTCATCCAAGAAATCAGAAAGGAAATTTAAAAATTCCTAGTGGCAAATGAGAATGAGAATGCAACCTATCACAACCTCTGGGATACAGCCAAGGCAATCCTAAAAGGAAAGTTTGCAGTCATAAAAAATCTGAGAAATATACTGCAACCCCAGCCCCAGCTGGGGATCTCCAGAGCCCAAGCAACCACTCTCCTGACAACCCCCTACCCACAACAACATGAATAACCAAGATAATATATCTCCTTCAGAAATAGGCAGGCCCAACGCAATGTTCCCTGAGAAAAGAAAGTTATTTGATGCACAAGACATCAAAATAGCAATTATATATATATATA
>NW_008355784.1:690062-694334 GCF_000622305.1 Nannospalax galili | reverse complement strand
GACAAACAGTTGAATTAAATAAAACAATTCAAGATTTGACAGTAGAATATAATAAAGAGTTAAAATTTCTGAAGAAAAGCCAAATGGAAATAAAATTTTAAATGAAAATTTCAGTCAGTGAAATAAAACACTCAGGGGGAAACTGCACCACTAGAATGGATTCAATAGAAGAGAGTATATCAAACCTGAAGACACGATAGAGGAATTAGGTAACTCAATTAAAGAAAATGTTAAATCTAAAAACTCCCATGATGAAACGGGCAGGAATCCTGGGACAATATATAAGACCAAACCAATGAATTATAAGTATAGAAGAAAGAGACAAAGCCTACGTCAAAGACACTGAAAATAATTTCAATAAAATCACAGAAGAACAATTTCCCAATCTAAGGAAAGAGATGCCTTTCAAGGCACAAGAGGCATACAAAACACCAAATAGACAGAACCAGAAATTAACTCATGTCACATAATAATCAAATTACTAAGGACACAGAGCAAAGGATATTGAAAGTAGCAAGAGGGAAAAAAACACATCACAAAAGGCAGAATCATCAGAATAACACTTGACTTTTCAATGGAGACCCTGAGAACCAGGAGAGTATGGGATAAGGTTTTAAAAGTTCGTAAAGACCACAGATGCCAGAATAGACTACTATACACAGAAAAACAATATTAAAATTGAAGGAGAAATAACATTTTTTCGTGAAACAAGACAAGACTATTGGCTACATCCATTTCATTTCAATATAGTGATTGAAGCCTTAGCTTGAGCAACAATATAAGGAAATTAAAGTGATACTAATAAGAAAAGAAGTCAAATTATCCACTTAGATATTTAGAACATGTCTAAAAATGATTAGCACTTTCAGCAAAGTGGCAGGATTCAAAATCAACTTATTAAAAATCAGTAGACTTTCTACACACAAATAATTGTGCTGTGGAAGAGATCGTGGAAGCATTCTCATTCATGTCAACTTGCCAAATTATGTATGGATAAACCTAACCAAAAGGGTAAAAGGCCTCTATAATGAAAACTTTAAATCTCTGAATAATGAGAGTAAGGATATTAGAAGATAAAAAGACCTCTTATGCTCGTGGATTGATAGAATTAATATTGTTAAAAGGATTAATTACAGACCATGCAATCCCACCCCAAATCCTGGACATTCTGAACAAATATCAAATTTCCAAAAATCATATGGTAACACAAAATTTTCCAGATAGCTAAGACAATCCCAGGCAAAAGACTTGAGGGATTACCGTACCAGATTTCAAGGTACATTAATAAATACAGCACAGTACTGACACAGAAACAGATCAATGTAACAAAATAGAAGCATCCAAACATGAGTGCATGTGTTTACAGTCATATAATATTTGACAAAGATGTCTAGAATACACATTGGAGGAAAAATGACATCTTCAACAAATGGTGCTGGGCAAACTGAATCTCCACATTCAAAAGAATAAAATTAGATCCACATCTATCACCCCAACAAAAGTCAACCCCAAATGGATCAAAGACCTCAATATGAAACCTGAAATGCTGAAACTGCTGGTAAAAATCATAGGCAGCACCCTAAAATATACAGGTACAGGAAAGAATTTTCTCAATTAGACTCAATTTGCTCAGGAGTTAAGGCCAACAATTGACAAATGAAACCCCATTAAACTAAAAGCTTTGTACAAAAAGTAAACAATTGAATGAAGAGAAAGCCCATAAAGTGGGAGAGAATCTTTGCCAACTATACATATAACAGAAAATTAAAATTCAGAAAATAATCTGGGCTTGGTGGCGCACACCTATAATTTTTGCACTCGGGAGGCAGAGGCAGGTGGATCTCTGTGAGTTTGAGGCCAGCCTTTTTTTTTTAGTGAGTTCCAGGACAGCTGGGGCTATAGGGAGACCCTGTCTCAAAACACACACAAAAAAAATTCAGAAAATAGAAAGAACTAAAAACAACAAAAATAAATAAATAAATAAGTAAAGACACAAGTCAAGAAAACAGATGACCCAGTTTAAAAAGGGGCTATAGAGCTGAACAGAATTCTTAGAAGAAATAAAAATAGCTAAGAAATATCTCTAAAAGTGTTCAAAATCTGGGGGCTGGAGAGGTGGCTCGGTGGTTAAGAGCACTGGCTGCTCTTGCAGAGGACTCAGGTTCAGTTCCCAGCACTGACTTGGCAGGTAACAACTGACCATGACTCCAGTTACAGGGGAATCCAATGCCTTCTTCTGACCTCCAAGGGCATTGCAGGACACAGGTGCACTTACATACACACAAGCAATAAACTCAAACACAGAAAATAAAAATAATAAAGTACTTTTTAAAGTGTTCAACATCCTTAGCAATTTTATGAAAATGCAAATTAAAATTATTTTAATTATATCTTAACCTTGTTAGAATGACCAGGATCAAGAAAACAACTGAAACCAACTGCTAGCAAAGATACAGGAAAAAAGGAACTCCCACTCACTGCTGATGAGATTTCAAATTAATGAAAGCACTATGGATATCTTTGTAGAAAAGTATCAAAAACTTAAAGTATATAGACCATATGTCCCAGCTATGCTGCTCCTTAGCATTACCCAAACGACCTGCTACAGAGATATTTGCTCAGCCATGTCCATAGCCCTTCTTTTCACAATAGCTAGTGAGTGGAAACAACTTAAATGTACTTCAGCTGATGAATAGATAATGAGAGTGTGGCATATATACACAATGCAGTTCTATTCAGCTGTAAAGAAAACTGAAATCCTGAAATTTTCAGGTAAATGGATAAACTGAGGAATATTATTCTGAGTGAGATAGCTCAGTGAGATGCCACATGTCCTCTCTTAATTGTGGGTTCTAGCTCCAAATCTTTAGATATTAGTACATAACCTGAAGTAACCAAAGATGTCAAGAAAGTAGAAAGGGACTATATGTGGGAGTGGGAGTGGAAGATAGTGGAGCACAGGGAAGGAGGGGAAATGTGCTCTAGAAAGTGGGGTAATAGAACAGGTATGGTGGTGCATGTCTTTATCCCTAGCCCTCAGGAGGCAGAGGTATGCAGATCTCTGTGAGATCTTGGCCATTCTGGTCTACAGAGTGAGTTCCAGGCAGGCTGGGACTAGGAAGACTCTGTCAAAAAAGAAAACAAAGGGGGGAGGGTGGAAGGGAAGAGGTAATGGAACACAGTGGCTATGAAGGAGAAAGTAGTAAATAAGGGGACGGGGATATTTGACAAGGGAGGGAGGAGAGAAGATAATACAGAAGGAGAAAGTGGAAGAAGAGATAATACTAAGAATGTCTGAAAAAGCCATAAGAAATGTACTTTTTAATAAACAATTTAGTGTGTGTGTGTGTGTGTGTGTGTGTGTGTGTGTCTGTATGTGTTTCTGTATGTATGTGGATGGGTGCCTTTTCAGGCATGTTGAGGTCAGCAGCAGTCAGTTCCCTCTTTCTACCATGTGGGTCATGGAGACTGAACGCAGATTATCAGACTTAACAGCAGGCACCTTTACTCACTGAGCTATGTCACTGGATCCCTAGGTGTATCTTGATCCAGTCAACTTGTCAGTCTTAACCATTGCAGTTCTCACTCTGGTCAACCCAATGATATCACTTTAAACTATATCATCCAAAATGCATTAGGTCACCTAAAAGAATCCGTAAGTCTAACAGTTAAAACATTGCTCAAAAGTCTAATTCCATAGACTCTACTGAGACTCAGGGAAACCTCTTTGCAATAAATGTCTGTAAAATAAAAGGATTACATATTTCCAATATACATTGTTACGGAGTAATCATTGCCATTTTAAAAGAGAGTGGGAACACAGCAAGAAAGACCAGGTCAAAGCAAGACTGACACCTAGCAAAACAAAGAGGAAACCCTGTAGCTCTAGGCCTAATATCTGCTGCTCTTTGTGACATTACCTGGGCTCTAATGGGCTGGGTAGCTCTGCCTCTACAGCTAGAATACCAGCATTGCACATGGTTTCTTCTTGGCCTGGCTCCACTTGGTGCCCGTGGCTTTTCTCAGTATATGTTCCACATTGCTGGCATCTCTAACATCCTTGTGTCTTCACTGTAACACTGACTTCACCTTCAAAGCTTCCTCCACAACACATTTAATGAGTTCCATGCAGGGAGTCTGACTCTACCACATATTGTCTGATGTAGGAAGGTTTTGGGAACCTTGGTGTAAGCTGCTTGCTTACATTATAGTGAATCAGGAAACATAGAAATGGAAATGCCAACACTCCAACAAAATTTTAACACAATTTAT
>NW_008355784.1:684809-688746 GCF_000622305.1 Nannospalax galili | reverse complement strand
GTGTAGCTAAAGGCTAAAAAAAAAATCCTAGTTCCAGGAAGGGAAACCATCCTTTCGAGTTGTTGGTCAGGAGACCCCTTAAAACAACATAAATTCTTTCCAAAGCCTTTGTTTGCCTCTTTGGCATTGAATGTAGACCCTATTGCCAAATACAACAGACTTAGAAAAGTTCATCAGGAAATAACATAGAAGTCTCCCTGAGGACAAGCTCACAGAATATCAAAATGTGCTTTGCAAATTGCCAAGGAAGAGTAATAAATAGTCCTTCATAGGGATAAAGTCAATGAACCACAACAATAAACAGCCCGTCGAGATATCCCCAGTGGTGCAAAAGTGCATTTTTATTTTGGAGCTAAACAGTAGCTATCTAAGTGGACTTAAGACCTACTCGATAGGAAGGAATTCTTTTCTAGTGTAAACTTCTACATACACTTGTAGCTGGAGAGGTTATAGACCCATAGAGGAGAAACTACTATTACTCCTTTCCTAAACCAGTACAACTTCTAGCTATATTCTAAATACTTACCCTATATCATCACTGTAACTGTCACTATTCATCAAAGAACCTTCTTTTTGCAGCGGATGGAGACTATTAAAAAGTTCCACAACTGATCAAAATGCAGAGAATAAGTAACTGGGAGGTATAGCAATTAATACATCTAAAAATACAACCCCTACACTTAATGCATTGTAAAATTAGAAGGGAACATTTTAGAAGAGGGGAATGGAAAGATTGTAATAGCCAGAGTACCAGAATGCCTACTGCCAGATAGTGTCTTCTAGACAAGAGAGAAGTTGCACTCATGAAAGCTCAACAATATCATTGCCTAAATAAGACCTGCATAATAACACTAGTTAACAGGCTGATGTGGAAATTTCACAACGTCCCACCTTGTGCTACAGGCAACCAATGTCTAGTGCAGGGGCAAGCTCTCCAATAGTTTATCCAACCCCCAAGTTGCAAGCCTTAGTCATATATACCAACCAACAAACACACACACACTGTGTGTGTGTGCGTGTGTGTGTGTGTCTGTGTGTCTGTGTGTGTATATAATCAAGGAATAAGTTAGAAAATTGATAGGGAGTGGGAAGGGGTTGAAAAGTTAGGGGGCAAGAGGGAGGGGTAGAAATGATGTAAATACAATACTCATGTATAAAATTCTCAAAAATTAAAAAGTATGTAATTGAACAATTTTCTATGGTAAACAGATGAGCAGTTTGAGTTTGTGTGGCTCTCGGGTCGTGTAAATGCTATTACCATTGCTTTAAGTTCATATGATCAAATTCTCAGAAACCTGGAAAATTCTGTATCCTTGTGGTCATCTACCACCTCTGGCTCTTAAAATCTTTCTTCCCGATCTACAGTAATGGTCCCTGTGCCTTCAGAGGGAATATTTAACATAGGGATCCTATTCAGGTACACACACTCTGCACTTGCTTATTCTGTACATTCTGGCTAGTTGTGGCTTTATATGTTCAGCACCCTCTGTTGCATGAGGATGCTTCACTGGTAAGAGTTGAAAGATAGGTTACTATTCCCTATTGCCTGTTCCAATTGCTCTGTGAAGTTCATAGGTGTAGAGAATCCATGGCAGATGTGTCACTTAGGGTAGGGCTGGGTGTCTCACAAACACATATTCTCTGTGTTTGATCAATTGTCAAATGCAGTATTACTGGGGAAATGGGCAAGAAGCCCAACCTTAGCCAAGCAACTATTGGCAGCTGATCACTGCTGGGTGAGGGAGAATTGGTCTTCATTAAGGGAATGGTGTTAAATAGGCTGATCAGGCTCCAGTGGATTAACTCACACTGAGGGATATCTGGGGACAGAAAATTAACATATATGACAGAATGTATGAAATCTGTTGGGTGGGGGAGCTATGAGAGTACAGATAGGGGCAGAAGTCGAAATATAATTAATATGTATGAAATACACAAAAGTCAATAAAAGTATGTTTTGGAAAAAAATAAAATGAAAGAGGAATTTCAAAAAAAAAAGAACAAATAAAAGGAATGTATTTTTATTACGCCAGAGGATACTGGAAGGAATACTATGGTCTGAAGACATTAAATATACCAAGAGATCACAGGGAATAAACAATTCAAGAACATTTCATCAAAACAAGTGAAGAAAATAACATTACAACAACAAAATTAATATATATATTATACTTCAATAACTCTCAATATTAATTATCTTGATCCACAATAAAGACACACAAACTAACAGATTGAATTAGAAAATGGTATCTGCTGGGTATGGTGGTGTATACATTTAGTTCTAGCACTTAGGAGGCAGAGGCAGACAGATATCTGAGACAGAGGACAGTCCAGTCTACATAATGAGTTTCAGGTCAGCTGGAGCTACGGGGAGACCCTGTCCCAAAATACTAGAAAAGAAAGAAAAGAAAACAAGATCCATCTTTTTGATGCCTCGAAGAAACAAACCTAATCAATAATAGACTCCACCTTAGGTTAAAAAGATGACAAAAGGTATTCTAAACAAGTGGAACCAAGAGACAAGGTAGCATGAAGATATTACAATTCTAAATATATATGCACCAGATATAGGAACATCCAATTTCATAAAATAAATGATGCTAGACCTAAAACAACAAATTGAACCCAATACAGTAATAGTGGGTGACTTCAATAACTGACTTTCACCAACAGGCAGCTTATCCATACAAAAACTAAACAGAGAAACCCTGAAGTTAAATGACAGCATAAATCAAACAGACCTCACAGACATCTACTGAACATTCTACCTACACACCAAAGAATACTCTTTCTCCTCATTAAAATCAGAAATGAGACAAGGGTGTCTACTCCATTCCTATTCAATATGGTGCTTGAAGTTTTACCTAGAGCAATAAGACAAGTGAAGGAAATAAAGGAGAAAAATAGGTAAGGAAGAAGTGAAACTATTCCTTTTGTAGATTATGTGATTTTATACATAAAAGAACAACGCTTCACAAAATTTCTAGACATGATAAACACATTCAGCAAATCAGCAGGATACAAAATTAACAACAAAACCCAGTAGCTTTTCTATATACCAATAACAAACATTTTGAGAAAGTAATCAGGAAAAGAATCAAATTCACACCTCATTTGGGCAAGAGAGATGACACAGCCATTAAAGGCTAAGGCTAACAACCAAAACAGCCTTAAAAGATCTTGGAATACACTCTGCTTCCCTGGGTCTGCAGGATCTGCAGGCATCTCTCAGACCCACAGGCCTCGCTTGAGGGTAAGTCCATTGCACACTCCCTTCCGCGATTCCCCCAGCCTCATTCACCCTCCCATCTTCCCTGCCAGTCTCTCCTCCTAACCTGGGTCCTGTCCCATTCCTTTTCTTGGGGCCACAGACACCTGGGGAGCCACTATTGCTTCCTGATCCTTTGCATCCAGACCAAGTCAGTGCCTTCTCTGGTCCCCAGGGGTGCTCTGGGCTTGGCCCCACCCTCACCTCCCTCTACTTCCCTGGGCCTGCACCATCAGCCAGCCTCTTTCCAGGTCATGGAGGGGAAGACCTTTCCTCTTCATGATCCTTTGCATGCAGACCAATCAAGCTCCTCAGTGCAGTCCCCAGAAGCCCTTGGAGCTACTTCCTGTTCCCATCTGCCTTTGCATCACTGAGAGGAATGGCCGCCAGCTGCCCTAGACCAGCATCTTTCCTGGGCCATGCTTCCAGGCCAGCCCAACCCCTAAATTCCTGAGGCCAAAATATTTCCTGGAGGGATCCAGAACTTAGGAGAAAGCCTGAGAGCATCTGATCCTCATCTGACTTGGGCCTCTGTAGGAACTCCTGAAGACAAAAGCAATCTGACCACTCCAATATAAAATAAAAAGAGAGAACTAGAAGCTTAGAGGAACCAGCTTTTCATGCCCAAAAAGTAAACCACAAAGACATATACATTTTAGAAAAAGAAGC
>NW_008355784.1:683575-683754 GCF_000622305.1 Nannospalax galili | reverse complement strand
TGGGGTGACGGAAAGAAATTCAATGAAGGTATAACTGTGGAAATGCACAGCTATATCAAGAATGTAAACAGAAATAAAAATGACAGGATTCAATAATAATCTTTCATTAATAACCTTAAATATTAATGGACTTAACTTCCCAGTCAAAAGACACAGACTATGTGAATGGATTAAGAAAC
>NW_008355784.1:678732-683386 GCF_000622305.1 Nannospalax galili | reverse complement strand
CAACTTCATAAAAACAGTACTACAGGACTTTAAGACCCAGATTAATCCCAACTCATTAATAGTAGGGGACTTCAATACCACATTGTCTTCATTAGATAGGTCAACAGGACAGAGAATTAACAAAAAGACATCTGAATTAAACAATACCATATATCAAATGGACTTAACTGACATCTACCGAGTAGTCAACCCAAGCACCAAAGGACATACTTTCTACTCAGCACCCCATGGAACCTTCTCCCAAATCGACCATATACTGGGGCACAAAACACACCTCAAAAGATACAAAAAGATTGAAATAATTCCATGCATTCTATCAGACCACAATGAAATAAAGCTTACGATCAACACCCAAAGAAGCCAAGAACACATGGAGATTAAACAAGACACTTCTGAATGATGAATGGGTCAAAAGAGAAATTAAGAAAGAAATAAAAATATTCCTGGAATTAAATGAAAAGGACAATACAACACAACAAAACCTTGGGGACATGTTGAAAGTGGTCCTTAGAGGGAAGTTTATAGTTCTAAGTGCCTACACCAAAAAATCAGAAAGAACACAAATAAATGACTTTACATTGCAACTCAACATACTTGAAAAGCAACAGCAAACAAAACCCAAACCCAGCAGACAAGAAGAAATAACAAAAATCAGGGCAGAAATTAATGAAATTGAAACAAAGAAAACAATACAAAGAATCAACAAATCCAAGACCTGGTTCTTTGAAAAGGCGAACAAGATTGACAGACTGCTAGCCAAGTTAACCAAAAGAAAGAAAGAGCACCTCCAAATCAACGAAATCAGAGATGAAAGGGGAAACATCACAACAGACACCAGAAAGATACAGAACATTATAAGGGAATACTTTAAAAACCTACATGCTACTAAATTTGAAAACCTAAAAGAAATGGATGGATATCTAAAGGCATGGGAACCACCAAAACTAAACCAAGAAGAGATTAACAGCTTAAACAGACCCATAACACAAAAAGAAATTGAAACAGTAATACAAAATTTCCCACCTACAAAAAGCCCAGGACCAGATGGATTTACAGCAGAATTCTATCAGACATTTAAAAAAGACCTACATCCAATACTACTTATTTATTCAAAAAAAAAATAGAAATGGAGGGAAAACTACCAAATTCCTTCTATGAGGCCAGCATCACTCTAATACCAAAGCCAGGTAAAGATATGTGCTGGATAGCTTTAGTGTCAACTTGATATATCTGGGTTGAGGAAGCCTCAATTGGAGAATTGCCTCTATTGGACTTGGCTGTGGCCATGTCTGAGGGGCATCTTCTTGATGAATGATGTGGGAGGGCCCAGCCCACTGTGGGTGGTGCCACCCCTGGGCAGGTGGGTCTGTGTTGCATAAGAAAGTAGGCTGAGCAGGGGCCAGGGGAACAAGCCAGTAAGCAGAGTTCCTCCATGGCCTAGCTCTTGCCTCCAGGTTCCTGCCCTGAGTTCCTACCTTGGACTCCTTGATGAACTGTGACCCAGGAGATGCAAGTCAAATAAACCCTTTCCTCCCCAAGTTGGTATTGGTTAGAATGTTTTGTCACAGCAATGGAGAAACAAACTAGGACAGAGATTGGTACCAGAGAGTGGTATATTGCTGTGACAGACCTGACCTTTGTGTTTTGGGGAGGACTGTGGACGTGTTTGGAACTTTGGGCTGGAAAAGCCATTGCGTGTTCAGAGTTTGTTGCAGTGGAGCTTGGAACAATTATGCTGAAAGAGCTGTAGATGATGGAGGCCTGCCTTGTGAAGCTTCAAAGGGAAGTGGAGACTATCATGGCTGTTCTCATGAGATATTAGATTGAGAATCTGTGGGTTCTGGTCAGCTGGGGCTGAAGAATCAGCATGATTAAGAAGAGACCAGAACCTGAAGAAAAACATTTGCTTTACTGGGACAATTGATGCTGGTTAGCTGGGGCTGAAAAATCAGCTGTAAGTAACAAGAGACCAATGTCACTGTGGTGGAGTCTTCTGGAAGATATTTCCTCAGGGTCAGCACATAGAGGGATACGAGCCTCCATCTCTAGCTAGAAGCAGGACTTGGTAATGTGTAAGAGTCTCCTGCATGGTTCTCGTGTTGAATGCGTGAGGGGGGTCACAGAGAACAGCTGAAGCTTGGCTCTCTGAGAGGCCAGGAAAGGCCATAGGTGAAAGTGCAGCTTCAGTTGCAGTGAAGACCCCAGGATTGAAGGGGTCATGGAGAGAAACTGAGGCTTTGCACCCCAAGAGGCAAGAAGAGGCCATTGGTGAAGGTGTAGCCTCAGTTTCAGTGGTGACCCCAGCTTTTTGGAGATGCCAGGACCATGGGACGAACACCAAGGACAGTGGCAAGTGTGGAACGGAGCTGGCCTGGGTCTGTGAGATGAGCTGAGTGTGCTGTGAACTGCAGAGTCAGAGCAGTGGAGCTGCCAGTACCCTTTGGAGCCAGAAGATCGTGAGTGAATCCCAGATGTCCAGAGCAGTGAGCTACTCTGCTGGACTTTGGTTTAGCTTAGGTGTGCCCTATTCTCTTTGAAATAAGACAGTAATTGTTTTGGATTTTACAGAAGCCCACAGTTAAGAGAATTTTAAGAGACTATGAACTTTTAAGTGTTTGGATCTTTCAAGGACTGCATTTTTTAAGGTTGTACTGTCTTATGTTGTGGTATAAACAGCATATCTTGGGGACAGAAATTGGAAAGTTATGGTTTAATAGTGATGTTTGTGTGTCAAGTTGACAAGGGGTCAATTGTGCTGGATAGCTTTAGTGTCAACTTGACATATCTGGGTTGAAGAAGCCTCAATTGGAGAATTGCCTCTATTGGACTGGCCTGCGGCCATGTCTGAAGGGCATCTTCTTGATGAGTGATGTGGGAGGGCCCAGCCCATGGAAACCACCAAAGTTAAACCAAGGAGAAAGCAATAGTTTGGCAGACTTATAACAAATAAGGACATTGGATACAGCAATATAAAACCTCCCAACTAAAAAACCCAGGCCCAGATGGATCCAGAATAGAACTCTACCAGACAATGAAGGAGATCTATAACCAATTCTTCTTAAATTATTCAAAAAGACAGAAACAGAGAGAGAACTCCCAAACACCTTCTATGAAGCCAGTATCACTCTAATACTAAAACCATGTAAAGATACAACAGAAAAAGAAAACTATAGACCCATATCCTTAATGAACATAGATGCAAAGATTTTCAACAAGATACTTGGAAACCACATACAGACATACATCAAAAAGATCATACACCATGATCAAGTCAGCTTTATCCCAGAGATGCAGGTATGGTTCAATATACGTAAGTCGATAAATGTCATAAATCATATAAACGGGCTCAAAGACAAGAACCACATGGTCATCTCAATAGATGCAGAGAAGGCCTTTGACAAAATTCAACATACACTTATGTTCAAAGTCCTAGAGAGAATTGGACAGGAGGAAATATAACTTAACATAATTAAAGCCATATATAACAAACCCACAGCCAACATCATTGTAAATGGAGAAAAACTGGAAGCATTCTCATTAAAATAAGGAACCAGAAAAGGCTGTCCACTATCACCACTTTTCTTTAACATAGTACATGAAACTCTTGAAAGAGCAATAAGACAAGAGCAGGAAATTAAAGGAATAATAATTGGAAAAGAAGAGATCAAATTATCCCTTCTTGCAGATGATATGATATTATATCTAAGAGAAGTCAAAAATTCCACCAGAAAACTCCTAGAAATTATTAACACATTCAGTAAAGGGGCAGGTTAAAAAATTAACCCACAAGTCTGTATCCTTTCTATATACCAAGAACAAGCAATCAGAGAAAGAGCATATGGAAACACTCCCCTTTACAATAGCTGCAAAAAAAATATCTAGGAATAAACATGACCAAAGACACTAAAGAGCTCTACAATGAAAATTTTAAATCTTTAAAGAAAGAGATTGAGGATGACATCAGAAGATGTAAGGACCTCCCATGTTCATGGATTGAAAGAATATTGTGAAAATTACCATCCTACCAAAAATCATTTATAGATTCAATGCAATACCAATCAAAATTCCCACAACATTTTTTCACAGAAATGGAAAAAAGTGATCATATGGAAGATTCATATGGAAACACAAAAGAACTCGGATAGCCAAAGAAACCCTGAGCACTAAGAGCAATGCCGGGGGGATTACTATACCAGATTTTAAGTTGTATTACAGAGCTATAGTTATGAAAACAACATGGTACTGGCACAAAAACAGACCCATAGACCAATGGAACCAAATTGAAGACCCAAATATGAGTAAATGCAATCTCACCTACCTGATATTTGACAAAGAAGCCAAGAATATTCACTAGAGGAAAGACAGCATGTTCAACAAACAGTGCTGGCAAAACTGTATCTCCACTTGTAGAAGAATGAAACTAAACCCCTATCTTTCACCCTGCACAAAAGTCAATTCCAAACGTTTCAAAGACCTCAATGTAAAGCCTGAAATTCTGAAACTATTAGAAGAAAACATTGGGAAAAAACCTACAAGATATAGGCATAGGAAAGGACTCTCTAAACCGGACACCAATAGCCCATGAAACAAGGGCAAGAATTAACATGTGGGACCTCATTAAACTAAAAAGCTTCTGTACATCAAAAGAAGCAAC
>NW_008355784.1:678549-678722 GCF_000622305.1 Nannospalax galili | reverse complement strand
AAAGGAGACAACCAAGGAAGCAAACAGAAAACCCACAGAATGAAAGAAAATTTTCGCCAGCGACACACCGAAAGAAGTTTAATAACAAGAATATATAACAAACTCAAAAAACCGAGAACTAAGACAAGAAGCAACCCAATTAAAAGATGGGCTAAGGAGCTGAACAGAGAATT
>NW_008355784.1:663516-678379 GCF_000622305.1 Nannospalax galili | reverse complement strand
GGTTCAACCCCTATGGAAAGCAGTGTGGAGAACTCTTTTAAAAACAACAAATGAACCTACCATTTGACCCAGTTATACCATTCCTTGGCATATACCCAAAGAACTCATCCTGTTGCAGAGACACTTGTACATTCATGTTTGTTCCTGCTCTTTTCACAAAGCTAAGAGACAGAAGCAACCAAAGTGTCCCTCAATTGATGAGTGGATAATGAAAATGTGGTCCATTTATACAATGGAGTTTTAATCAGCAGTAAGGAAAGATGAAATCATGAACTTTGCCGGTAAATGGATGGAAATAGAAATTGTTATACTAAGTGAAGTAACACAGACTCAGAAAAAAAATCTCGACATACTTTCTCCCTTATATGTGGATCCTAGAACCAGACCCTGATAAATGAGTATGTAACCACACATAACTAAAGGAACCAGGATAATGGAAAGGAACCAGGGCGGTAAAGGAAAAGAAAGAACCTGACAGAGAAGAACAGTAGGAAACAGGCCTTAATAAGCAAGATATGGATAAAAATTGGGTTATCTTAAGGGAAGGGGGAGGGAAGGGTATACAAGGAACCTAGGGATTAAAGGGAAAGAAGGAGCTCAAGAGAGATAGGACCATAGGAGAAGGGTATTATTAAGAAAGAAATGGGGGAAATGGGTGCACCTTAAGCGGAAAAACCATGATGGAGGGGTGAGGCAATGTGAGAGATAAACAATGCCTAGCTAGTTTTGAAAACCAGAGAGAACCATATTACTCCTACAGCCTACTGACAAATTATAAATAGCAGATCAAGAAATACATGTCTAATTAAGGTTTATTTGAGAACAACTGGTCTTTGCACAAGATTTAGCTACATGACACACAGTAATTAAAAGTATCAGACTGGTGGAACTAAACTTCTTGGATGTTTAACAGACATTCTTTGAGGCCTATAATAATTTGGTCAGAGGGACATAAAGGACAGTTTTTGCTCCTTCCCCTCCTAGGTCAACTAGTTTCAGGGGACTATGAGCATCTCTCAATATGTCCTGCAATGGTTGTGGATCACCTGTCCTCTTGATCAAGGAGTCTGAAGAGATCCCATGAGATGGACTTGCACCAGTGTCCAGTCTACAAAGAGGAAGGTTAACACAGAGGAATCATTTCCTCCATGCTTCCTAGCGAAGCCAACCATGGTCTAGCAGGACCTTTGACTTATCTTCACATAGGCAGAACTTGTAAAACAAAGGATCCAGGGGCTCCTCTCAAGCCCATGTAATCCCTGAGAAACATATCCTCAAATGACCTTAAGAGTAAAAATAAATTGGTTTATCTGGGCCAACTGTATGGCCTTAAACACCCAGAAGGAAAACCAATGATTAAAAGGGCCCAAAGATTAAAGGGGCCAATACAATTACTTAAGATTCCATATGCATAGCTAAAGGCTACATAACAAGCAACAATGCCAGACAGGCAGTACCTTCTTTTGAGTTGTTGGCCAGGGTGGCCAAAGAGACTCCCAGATAGTAACCAAGCATAGAACTGGGAAAATGAATAGCAGACCCCAATCTTATCTAAAGGAATATTGACAACTGATTACTGCTAGATGAGGAACAGCTGACCCTCCTAAAACAAGATCTCTAGATAGGCTGACTAGATTTGCCAGAAGGGCAAGTAGAGGGGAATAGCCAGGGGTGCAAACAACACAGCAGACCGTATCAGGGATATCAGAGTATAAGGGCTCTAGTGGGTGAGGGAGGCTATGGGAGGGTGCTATCTGGGAAGTCGGTGGATAGTCGAATGAAATGGTTTGGGATGTTCTGTGTCATAAACACACACACACACACACACACAAATTAAATCAACAAAATTTTAAAGGATGTATTATGTTTGAGGAGGAGGCATGGAGGTTTGTGTGATGATGATTGGTAGAGGTGATGGAGAATACCATTGAAGTCTGCCCCATGACTTTGTAGACACACTCAGGTGCCAAGCATCCAAGTGCAACCAATTATGACTGGTAATAGTCAGATACATACAGATTGGAGATGCAAGCGCCAACATCTCAGAGTTGGTAGCAAAAAAATGAGTCTTTCTTCAAGGAACAATATATTCTAAAATGAATTGGAGATCTTTTTTAAAGGTTAAAAACTCATCCAATTTTATGTCTTACAGGGCTTATACTGTGTTCAATAACATATAAAGAAGAATCTCAGCTCTGGAAATTGTTAGAATATGTCAATGCTGTTGTAATGAAATGCCTCTTCTAACCATTTGGTTATGAAGAAAATAATTTAAAATTCAAAACATAAAAATTTGCTCCTTAATAATTAGTAGATGTGAAAAGCATTAGTAAAATATACCTGATGATTTTATATCCATGCTTAGAGGCCAAGGAGCTCAGAAATAACTGACTTGGAGTAAGTTATAATCAGATATATAGAGATTAGAAACGCATGTGCAAACGTCTTAATGTCAATTGCATTGAAAATGAATTTTTCTGTATGAAACTTTATTTTAATAATGAAATGGAGATCTTTTTTAAAGGTTAAAGACCGCATTTAACTTTATGTCTTGTAGGTTTTATACTGAGTACAATGTTGTATAACTGTAATAATTCAACGGTAAACCTTAAAATTTATAGCCGATTTTGAAAGAGATGCATCTTAGCTTAGGAAATTGTTATTGAATATGTCAATGTTACAAAGATCTTGGAATATATCTAAGCAAGGAAGCAAAGACTTGTAAAACAGAAAGATTAAGACATTGAAGAAAGAAACTGAAGAAGCCAGAGATAGAAAGACCTCCCATGGCATGGAAGGGTACTATTAATACTGTGAAAATGGCTATCATACCAAAAGCAATCTACAGATTCAATGCAATTTGTATCAAAATTCCAATGCAATTCTTCACAGAAATCGAAAAATGATCTCAAATTTCACATTCAAACACACAAAAATCCAAGATACCCCAAACAATTCTGAACAATAAAAGAACTGCTAGAGATGTCACTGTCCCAGACTTTAAGTTGTACTACAGGAGCTATAATAATAACTACAGCATGGCACTGACATAAAGAAAACATACACATTGATAAAAAGAATAGAATTGAAGTATCATATTTAAACCCACACATGTACAACCAGCTGATTTTTTTTTACAAAGGGGCCAAAAAACACATTTGAGCAAACAGCATCTTCAACAAACAGTGCTATATAGTTGCATATAGAATGAAACTAGAATCCTAACTCACACCCTGCATAAAACTCAACTCCAAATGGATCAAGGACTTCCACATAAGACCTGATACCCTGAATCTAATAGAGGAGAAAGATGGAAATATAATTGAACTTATAGGGCACACAAAAGGACTTTCTCAAAGGGACCAAGATAGCACAGGTATTTAAGACAATTGACAAATGGTAGCATATGAAATTAAAAAGCTTCTGTACAGCAAAGGACACCATTATGTAAGTGAAGAGACAGCATACAGCATGGGGAAAAAAACCCTTTACAATATATACAGTTGTCAGAGGGTTAATATTTAGAAAATACAAAAAAACTAAAACCAACCAAACAAACAGAAAAAGAAAGAAAAACAAACATCAGGTTCAGTTGGATTCCCACAACACCTGCAGGGATTCAAATCTGTGGCTCTTTGTCTCCCTTTCACCCTCTGGAAGCATGGCATTTGATATGGCTGTCTTTGATGATGTCATCAAAGGGCTCAATGAAATGACCAGAGGAAGTGAAGAAATGCAAAAAGGGAGTGCTCTTGTGCCTTGGTGGCAAGAAGAACATCATCCTGGAGTTGTGTCTTGGACCTGTCCCTCTGAGACTGATCAAGAGAATGCCTGACTCAGTCTCTTGGGGTGAGTTACCCAAACCCCATCACACTCTTACTCCTGTTTTAGGATCATCTCTAGTCCCTCACATTGATCCAGGGCTCAGGCTTCCCTGCTGGCTAGGAGGAGTTGACCTATTCTTTTCTCATCCCCTCCCCTTGACCCTTGGCCATATCCTGCTAAAGCTGCATGAGTGTGCCTAACTAGCTCCTTCATCCTTCTGTAGAACTCCTGAGTCACCTGCCTCGATCTATCTGGACCCTCCAATATAAAATCAAAGGAGAGAATCTGAGGCCCAGGTCAACTAGTTTTTTTTTTTTTTTAACATACCCCATAGGAAAGCAACAAAGCAACATCAATAATTTAAACAGAATCAAAGTGCAACTCAACAAAGGAAGGCTTGAGTTTCATATGAGAATCACAAGCAACAAAAGAAATCCACATCCCCAAAACACAAATAAAAAATAATAATATGAGAAACCAAAATAATATATCCACACCAAACACCACCAGGCCCACAGAAGAGCTATATAATGAGAACTTCCTAGAGGAAAGCCCATGACACAGAGTTTAAAAGGACAATCATAAACATGATCAAAGATTGAATTTAAAGAATTTAAAGAACACACAATGCAAATAACTCAAAGAGGATAGGGATAAATTTCTAATGGAAGCTCAGGAAAATACAAATATGTGGATGAATGAAATGACAAAGGCAATTCAGGATTTAAAAGTGAATTCATGAAAGATATAGAAATATTGAAGGAAACTCAGGCTGAAATGGAGAAGGAACTGCAAAACACAATTAGTCAAATTGAAATGACAGGAGAAAGCTTCACCAATGGAATGAATGCAGTGGAAAACAGAAGGGAAATTTGATTGCTCAAGCAAATGATATGAAAACATTTTTAAAAAGATAAGAATGTAATATGCATGATATGTGGGACAGCATGAAAACACAAAATTTACACATTTTAGGCATGGAGGAAAGAGAAAAATCCCAGGTTAATGGCACTGATCACATCTTCAACAGTATTATAGAAGGAAGAAAATTTCCCTAAATTAAGGAAAGACATACATGTATAGATACAAGAAGCACACAGAAAACCAAATAGAGCAGAACAGAAACCCACCATGGAATATCATGGTGAAATCATTAAATATACAGAACAAAGAGAAAATACCTAAAGCTTCAAGAGACAAGTCACATATAAAGGAAAACCCATCAGAATTAGAGTTGAATTTTCAATGTAAACAATGAAAGTCAGAAGAGACTGGACCAAAGTAATCCAAGTTCTAAATGATAATAGCTACCAGCCCATAACACTTTACACTCTCTATTATAGTTGAAGGGAAAAGAAAAAAATCTCCCATGATATGAATAGGCTGAAAGAATTCATGTCTGCCAAACCAGGTATTCTACAGAGACTATTTGGAACAATACAAAGGACTGAAGATAGGAATGAGTTAACCAAGAGGCAACAGAAAAAAACAGATGAAGGAATAATTACTAGAAAATAAAATAGGACCAAGAACAACAAACAAATTAAAATGACAGTAACTAGTACATATCTTTCAATAATAACTTTAAATATCAATGGCCTCAACTCCCCAGTCAAATGACATAGACTAGTTGAATGGATTAAGAAACAAAATCCATCTATTTGTTGTCTGAAAGAAATTCATCTCACCTTCAAAGACAGGCATTATCCGTAAAGAGATAGATGAAAAAAAATTCCAAGAAAATGGCAATATGAATCAGGCAGATTTTATAATCCTAATATTTGACAAAATAGACTTCAAATTGAAACTAATTAGGAGATAAAGGAGGTCACTAGATTCTGATAAAAAAATTGATCAGGAAGACATCACAGTCATGAACACACATGCACCAATGGTGCACCAATTTCATAAAAACAGTATTACAAGACTTATTTATTTATTATTATTGTTTTTATTTTAAGTGTATGTATGTATTGCTTGCATGTAGGCAAGTGCGTCCATGTCATGCAATGCCCATGGAGGACAGAAGAGGCTGTTGATCCCCTGGAACTGGAGTTGCGAACAGTTGTTAGCTGCCATGTGGGTGCTGGGATTTGAACCTGGGTCTTCTTCAAGAACAACCAGTGTTCTTAACTACTGAGCTATCTCTCCAGTCCACAAAAAACAGTACTACAAGATTTTAAGACATAGACTAACCCCAACTTAGTAGAGGACTTCAATATCACTATCTCCAATAGACAGATCAACTCGACAAAGAACAAACAGTCATCTGAATTAAATGAGATCATACATAAAATGGACCTAACAAATATCTGCTGAATATATCACCCAAGCACCAAAGAATACACTTTCTATTCAGCAACCCATGGAAAGCTCTTTTAAAATTGACTACTTACTGGGAAACAAAACAAACCTCAGCCTATACAAAAAAAATGAAACAATGTAATGCATTCTATTAGACCACAATATAATAAAATTTAAAATCAATAGGAAAAGAAGCTGTAATAAGTACATGAACCAATAGAGATTTGAAAACATACTCTGGTGCTGGAGAGATGGCTCAGTGATTAAGAACACTGGCTGTTCTTGCAGAAGACTCAGGTTCAATTCCCAGCATCCACATGGCAGCTAACAGTTCCATGTAACTTCAGTAACTCCAGTTCTAGGGCATCTGACATCCTTGGGCATTACACAACATGGGTGCACATACATACATGCAGGCAATAATACATGCATACACATAAAATAAAAAATAAAAAGAAACACTCTGGAATGATGAATGTGTCAAAGAAGAAATTAAGAAAGAAATAAACCTAACCCTGGAACTAAATGAAAATGATAACACAACACAACAAAACCTCTGGGACACTTTAAAAGCAGTTCTAAGAGGGAAGTTTATAGCTCTAAGTGCCTACATTAAAAAAATATGAAAGAGTACAAATAAGTTACTTAACAGTACAACTCTAGACTCAGCAAAGGCAGGAACAAACCAAACCTGAACACAGCAGATGAGAAGAAATAACAAAGATCAGAGAAGAAATTAATAAAATAGAAATAAAGAAAACAATAAAAAGAATCAATGAACCTACGAGCTGGTTCTTTGAAAAGATAAATAAGATAGGCAGACCCCTATAAAAGCTAATGAAAATAAAGAGCAAGTCCAAATCAACCAAATCAAAGATGAGAGGGGAAATATCACAACAGACACCAAAAGTATCCAAAACATTATAAGACCTATCCTCTATTAAAGCTGAAAACCTAAAAGAAATGAATGAATACCAAAAATCATGGGAACCACCAAAGCTAAACCAAGAAGATATCAACAGTTTAAACAAACTCATAGTAAATAAGGAAATTAAAACAGTAATACAAAACCTCCTAACTAAAAAAGCCCAAGCCCAGTTGGATTCACAGCAGAATTTTACCAGACATTTAAAGACAATCTATTAAAATTATTTAAAAAGATAGAAACATAGGGAGAACTCCCAAACTCCTTCTATGAAATCAGCATCACTGTAATACCAAAACCAGGTAAAGACACAACAACAACAACAACAACAACAACAAACCCTGTAAGCCCATACCTCAATGAACCTAGATGCAAAAATTCTCACAAAAATACTTGCAAACAGTATACACACACATAAAAATGATCATTCGCCATGATCAAGATGACTTTATTTCAGAGGTTGAGAAATGGTTCAACATACATATATCAACCAGCCAAGACTGTCCACTGTCTCCACTTCTTTTCAATATAGTGCTTGAAACTCTTGCTAGATCAATGAGCAAAGAGAAGGAAATTAAAGGACTACTAATTGGAAAAGAAGATGTCAAATTATCCATATTTGTAGATGACATAGTAAACATAAGTGATCCCAAAAATTTCACCAGAAAGACTTCTAGACATGATTAATACTTTCATCAAAGAGGCAGGTTACAAAATCACTTTATAAAAATTAGTGGTATATAGAAATATACCAATAACATGCAATCAGAGAAAGAGCTCATGGAAACCCTCCCATTCATAATTGCATCAAAAAATTCTAGGAATAAACTTAACCAAAGACACTAAAGATCTCTACTATTCAAAATTTTACATCTTTGAAGAAAGAGATTGAGGAAGACACATGGAGATGGAAAGATCTACCCTGCTCATGGATTAGTGGAATTAATATTGTGAAAATGACCATCATACCTAAAGCAATCTGTAGATTTAATGCAATGCCAATCAAAATCCTCATTACATTCTTCACATAATTAGAAAATGTCATCCTAAAATTCTTATGAAGTCACAGAAGGCCCCAGATGGCCAAAGTAACCTTGAACACAATGAGCAATGCTAGAAGAATTATCATACCAGATCTCAAACTATATTATAGGGTTATGGTCATAACAAAAAGTGTGGTATTGGCACAGAAACAGACACATAAGTCAATGGAATGTGATAGAAGACTCAAATATTGGAGGATAAATTTTATTCATCTCATATTTGACAACATTAAGAAGAATACAGACTGGAGGAAAGAAAGAGTCTTCAACAAATGATTCCAGCAAAATTAGATCTCCAACTGCAGAAAAATGAAACAAGACCTTTATCTATCACGCTACACATAACTCCAAATGGATGTAAAAATTCAATGTGAAACCTGAACTTCTGAAACTGTTAGGAGAAACCAAGACAGTACCTCACAAGCTATAGAAGTAGGAAAGGACTTTTTAAAGAAGACATCAGTTGCTCAGGAACTAAGGTCAACAATCAACAAGTGGGACCTAATTAAACTAAAAAGTTCTGTATTGAAAAATAAATGACCAAGGAAGCAAAGATGAAATCCACAGAACCAGCTATACTTCCAACAGAGGATTAATATCCAGAATATAAAAGTAACTCAAGAAACAAAGAATGAGGAAAGTAAATGACCCAATAGAAAGATGAGTTATGGATTTGCACAGAGAATTCTCAAATGAAACTATAAAAATGGCTAAGAAACACATAAAAGAACTGTTCAACATCCTTAATATTTAGGGAAATGCAAATCAAAACCACTTTAAGATTTTGTCTTTTTCCATTCAAACCGACTAAGTCAAAAGAACAAATGATACCAAATGCTGGTGAAGGTATGGGCAAAGGGGAACACCCATTTACTGTTCCTGGGATTGCAAAATCATACAACCATTATGGAAAGCAGTGTGAACAACTCTTTTTTGTAAATGTTTTATTGAATTTTTGTGTATTTCATATAGAACATCTTAATCAAATTTATAACCCCTTCTCTCCTCTCGGTATCTCCTTCCCTAACCCTCCCTCCATACCCTTTCTGGTTAAAATACTCCCATTTTCCCCATTTCTCCCTTGATAATACCTGTCTCATATTGTTCCCCTCTCTTGAACTTCTTCTTCACCTTTACCCCCATTTTATTTCCTTATAAAACCCTCTGTCTCCCACTCCCATTTAATGTCCCCATTTTACCCATTTCACTTTTTTCGGTCTTTTTGAGACAGGGTCTCCCTGTAGCCCCAGCTGTCCTAGAACTCACTATGTAGACCAGGCTGGCCTTGAACTCACAGAGATGCACCTGCCTTTGCCTCCCAAGTGCTGGGATTAAAGGGGTGCCCGGCCTTATTTTAGTAACACCTGTCTCCTACTGTTCTCCTCTCCCAGGTTCCCTCTTTCCCTTTACCTCCTTGTTTCCTTTCCATTTTCCTTGTTCCTGTAGTCAAATCAGAATACATACTCACATATAAAGATTTGGTGCTAGGATCCACAAATGAGGGAGAACTATATTGTTTTTTTTTATGAGTCTGTCACTTCACTTGGTATAACAGTTTCTAATTCTATCCTTTTACCTGCAAATTTCATGATTTCATCTTTCTTTACTGCTGAGTAAAACTCCATTGTACAAATGAACCACATTTTCATTATGCACTCGTCAACTGAGGGAGACTTAGGTTGCTTCCATCTCTTAGCTGCTGTGAAAAGACCAGCAACAAACATGGATATACAAGTGTCTCTGCAATAGGATGAGTTCTTTGGATATATGCCAAGGAGTGGTATAACAAGGTCAGTGGTAGATTATTTTTAAAGTTTTTAAAGAATTCTCCACACTGCTTTCCATTGGGGTTAAACCAGTTTGAAGCCCCACTATGAACAGCAGACCCCAATCTTATCTAAAGGAATATTGACAACTGATTACTGCTAGATGAGGAACAGCTGACCCTCCTAAAACAAGATCTCTAGATAGGCTGACTAGATTTGCCAGAAGGGCAAGTAGAGGGGAATAGCCAGGGGTGCAAACAACACAGCAGACCGTATCAGGGATATCAGAGTATAAGGGCCCATCTTTTTACTGGGTCATTTGTTTTCTTATTCTTTGTGTTTTCTTAGTTCTTTATGTATCTTTGATGTTAAACCTCTGTTAAATATATTTTTATGAGTCTGTCACTTCACTTGGTATAACAGTTTCTAATTCTATCCTTTTACCTGCAAATTTCATGATTTATTTCTTTACCATTCCATTGTGTAAATATACCACATTTTCATTATCTACTCATCAGTTAAGGGACACTCATGTTGCTTGTATTTCTTAGTTATTGTGAAAAGTGCAGCAACAAAGACAGGTGTGAAAGTATCTCTGCAATAGCAAGAGTCCTTTGGATATATGCCAAGGAGTGGTATAACTAAGTTATATAGCAGATTCATTTTTTTTTAGTTCTCCACAGTGCTTTCCATAGGGGTTGCAGGAGTTTTCAATCCCAACTGCAGTGAATGAGCATTCCCCTTTTGCCACATTCTTTCCAGTATTTAGTATCATTTGTTCTCTTTATCTTACTCCCATTTTCTGGGAGTCTGACTGAGGTAAGATGAAATCTTAAAGTGGTTTTAATCTGCATTTCACTGATTAATAATGATGTTTAAAACTTTTAAAAATGGTTCTTCACCATTTTAATATTTTCTTTTGAAACATCTTTGTTCAGATCCATAGCCCATCTTTTTACTGGGTCATTTGTTTTCTTATTCTTTGTTTTTTCTTAGTTCTTTATGTATCTTTGATGTTAAACCTCTGTTAAATATGTATCTCTGGTGAATATTTTCACCCACTCTGGGTTTTCTCTTAGTTTCCTTGGTTGTTTCTTTTGCTGTACAGACGTTTTTTAGTTTAATGAGGTCCCATTTGTTGATTGTTCATCTTAATTCCTGACCTACTGATGTTGGATTTAGAAAGTCCCTTCCTACACCTATATCTTGTAGGTTACTGCCAATGTCTTCTTCAATATTTTAAGTTTCAGGTTTCACATTGTGGTCTTTGATCCATTTGGAGTTGAATTTTGTGCAAGGTGAAAGATAAGGATCTAGTCTCATCCTTCTACTGGTACAGATCAAGTTTGGCCAGCACCATTTGTTGATGTTGTCTTTTATCCAATCTGTGTTCTTGGCACCATTGTCAAATATCAGGTGGCTGAAAGTGTATATACTAATGTTTGGGTCTCCTATTACCTTCCATTGATCTATGTGTCTGTTTTGTGCCAGTACCATGCTTTTGGATGACTGTAGCTCTGTAATATATTTTGAGTTATGATATGATAATCCCCTCAGCATTGATCTTTGTGCTCAGGATTGGTTTTGCTATCTGGATATTTTTGTGATTTCATATGCATGGTCATTTTCACAATTTTAATTCTTCCAACCCATGAGCATGCTTGGTTTTTTCATTTTCTATTCCTTTAAAATTTTTAAATTTTCATTGTCGAGATTTTTAATGTCTTTGATCAGCTTTATTCCGAGATGTTTTATTTTATTTTGAGGCTATTGTGAATGGGAAGGTTCCCATGTACTCTTTCTCTGATTGCCTGTAGTTGGTATATAGAAAGGCTACTGATTTTTATAGATTAATTTTGTAACCTTGTACTTTACTGAAAGTATTACTCATTTCTAGGAGTCTTCTAATGGAAGTTTTGGGGTCCCTTAAGTATAATATATCATCTGCTAATAAGGATAATTTGATCTCTTCTTTTCCAAATAATACTCATTTAATGTCCTCTTGTCTTTTTGTTCTAGCAAGAGTTTCAAGCACTACATTAAAAAGGAATGGAGATAATGGACCATCTTATCTTGTTCCTGATTTTAAAGGGAATGCTTCCAAGTTTTTCTCCATTTAGAATGATGTTGGCTGTGGGTTTATTTGATACAGTTTTAATGATATTGAGGTGTGTTCCCTCCAGTCCAATTCACTCTAGGACTTTTAACATAAATGCACGCTAGATTTTGTTGAAAGCCTTTTCTATATCTATTGAGATAATCATGAGATTTTTATCTTTGAGTCAATTTGTATGACATGACACTTATTGAATTATGTATATTGAACCATCCCTGCATCCCTGGAATAAAGCTGCCTGACTTGATCATAATGAATGATCTATTTGATGAGTGTCTCTATGTGGTTTGCAAGTATTTTGTTAAGAATTTTTGCATCTATGTTCATTAAGGATGTGGGTCTATCTGTTTCTATCATTTTGAATAATCTAAGTAGTATTGGTTGGAGGTTTTCTTTAAATGTCTGGTAGAATTCTGCTGTAAATCCATCTGAGCCTGGGCTTTTTTTTGGCTTCATAGAAAGAATTTGGAAGTTCTACCTCTGTTTCTAATTTTTTGAATAAATTAAGTAGTATTGGATATAGATCTTCCTTAAATGTCTGGTAGAATTCAACCATAGATCCATCTGGGCTTGGGCTTTTTTCAGTTGGGAGATTTGTATTACTGTTTCAATTTCCTTCTATGTTATAGGTCTGTTTAAGAATCTACAATGTGATCCATTTATACCACTCCTTGGCATACAGCCAAAGGACTCATCTTATTGCAGAGATACTTTCACATCCATGTTTGTTGCTGATCTTTTCACAATAGCTAAGAAATGGAAAAATCCTAAATGTCCCTCAACTGATGAATGGATAATGAAAATGTGGTACATTTTAGCAATGGAGTTCTCAGTGGTAAAGAAAAATGAAATCACGAAGTTTTCATGTAAATGTATGGGACTAAAAATTGTTATACCAAGTGAAGTGAAAGAGACCCAGAAGAACAAGTAACATGTTCTCTCTCTTTTGTGGATCTTAGCACCAAATATTTATATATGAGTATGTAACCTGATGTAATCACAGTAGCCAGGAAAATGAAAAAGAACCATGGATGTAAAGGGAAAGAAAGAGCCCAAGATTAGGAGATAGTAGGAGACAAATGTTGACAAGGGGGAAATGGGGAAAATGGTGTTTAACTGGGAAGGGAGAAATAAAGGAAATACAAGAAATCATGGAGGTAAAGGGGAACAAGGAGCTCAAGAAATGGGCTTAATAGGCTACAGGTATTTCAAGGGAAAAATGGAGAAAAAAAAGGTACTTTGACTGGGGAGGAAAGAGGGAGGGTTAGACAGGGAGAGATGTTTAGGTGCTGTGAGAAACCAGAGGAAAATGTAGTAGTTCAAAAATACACATACAATATATGAACAAGAGTGCATATGTATAGCTGAAGGCTATATAACAACAAACACAGTTCCAGACAGGAGCAACCTCCCTTTGAGTTGTTGGTTGGGGTAGTTCAAGAGACTCCAAAGCCCTTGATTACCTCCCAGAACTTGAAAGTAAGACAGACTAGATGAAGATAGGACACAGGACTTGGAGCAATGGAGCTGGAACTGAACTGGAAATATCCCTGAATAATAGGTCTCATGGTTCTAGAAGATGCTATGCAAGCTGCTAAGAGAGAAAAATCCACCAGATTTGTCATTTCAAATTGGGTTATTGAATTTTTCATTGCCCTGTTCATTTCAGCCTGAGGTTTCTTCAGTGTTTCTATTTTGTGAATTCAGTCAGAAGTTTATCCCTATGATCTTTTAGTTCTTTAAGTAGTTCTTTGAATTTTTTGAATTCTTTGATCAAAATTGTGGTTGTTCTTTTAAATCCCATGTCCTGGGTTACAAATAGAGGGTTCTCATTGTAGAATTCTTCTATAAGACTGATAGTGTTTGGTGGGAGCATATCATTTTGTTTTTTTATATTCTTGTTTTTTCATTGTGATTTTGGAAGGTAGTTTTCTTTTGTTGCTTGTGATTTTGGTATGGAACTCAAGCTTTCCTTTGTTGAGTTGAAGTATGATTCTGTTTTGTTGTACTTTGGTTGCTTTCTGATTGGGTTTGAAAAGATGATTGCTCTAGGCTTCAGGTTCTCTCTTTTGAGCTTATATTGGGGGGGGTGAGATGGATCCAATCAGGCTACTTAGGAGCTCTCTAGGAGGGCAAAGTGGCCCTGGCTAGTTAGAATCACTTCAGGAACCTCAGATGGGTAGTGCCAATGTACAAGGAAATTAATGGGAGATGGAAATGCTGGTCACTACTACTATGAAAAAGCCCTGGAGCAGTTGAAGGAACTATAGATGGTCCCAGAGCAAGGGGGTGGGCATGGCAAGATCTGAGAAACTCACCTCTCAGAGGGCCAGGTCAGGAGTGAGTCTTGTGCTCTCAGGCAGTCGCTAAATATCTTAGCCCTTAGTACCCAGCAGGGAAGCCTGATCCTGAGGCAGAGGGAGAGGCTTCAGGTGGTTCCAAAGTAGGGAGATAGCAAGGTGTGATTTGGGAAGCTCACAATGCTTACCATGTGGAAACCCAATTTAGGCACTCCCAAGGATTCTCCAAAGGTTTGGGCCTCTTCTAGTAGCCAGTAGGGAAGCCTGACTCTAGGGAAGTGAGAACTATTTCTCTAGATTCTTGACCTGTATCTTTATATAATTTTTTAAATGGTCTTTGGTTTCTCTGTAGGTTCATAGAGCTATAAACTTCTGTATTAGGATTGTTCTTACTGTGCCTACAGGTTTTGCTGGTTTTTTTTCTATTTTCATTTTATTCCAGAAATATTTTTGACTCATTCATTATTCAGTAGTGTATTGATTAATCTCCATGAGTACATGTTACACTAAATTTTCCCCTTCCCACTTTTCTGTTTGACCTGCCCTCTCTCTGGATCTTGTGGTTTTGATGTGGGTAGACAAAC
>NW_008355784.1:652130-657242 GCF_000622305.1 Nannospalax galili | reverse complement strand
ATAAGCAATGGTTCCCCAGGTGTCTGGGGCCCCAAGGCTAGGAATGGCACAGGGCCCAAGCTAGGAGTAGAGAACAGCAGGGGAGATGGAAGGGTGAGCCCAGCTGGTGGAGTCAAGGCGTGGAGGGCTGCACGGTAGACTTGCCCCAAGAGAGGCCTGAGGGCGGGAGAGTGGGCCAGGAGAGTTAGCCAGTCGTGCAGGTCCAGGGAAGCAGGGAGAGGTGAGGGCCGGCCAGGTCCCGTGGAAGCAATGCTCCTGGAGCCCAAGGAATGCACCAAGCTGGCCTGGGTGAAAAGGATCAGGACACAGCACAGTTCCCCAGGTGTCTGGGGACCCAAGACCAGGAATCACGCAGGGCCCAAACCAGGAGCAGAGAACAGCGGCAGTGGAGGGCTGCACGGTAGACTTGCCCCAAGAGAGGCCTGAGGGCGGGAGAGCGAGCCAGGAGAGTTAGCCAGTTGTGCAAGTCCAGGGAAGCAGGGAGAGGTGAGGGCGGGCCAGGTCCCGTGGAAGCAATGCTCCTGGAGCCCAAGGAATGCACCAAGCTGGCCTGGGTGAAAAGGATCAGGACGCAGCACAGTTCCCCAGGTGTCTGGGGACCCAAGACCAGGAATCGCGCAGGGCCCAAACCAGGAGCAGAGAACAGCGGCGGAGATGGAAGGGCCGGCATGACACATTTTTATCTTGGGTTTTGCATGTTTTATATGACAGGGAGGGAGCAACTTACTAAAAGGCAACTTTTCATAACTCACAAAACTCACACGACATCAAGCCCCACCCACAGTCGACCTTAGCTTTTGTCTGCACCCCATATATGTGCTGTCTCACCCCACAACACTCTGTAGGACAGCTCTGACATTCACCCTGGCAGCTGTACACTTCCTGGTCCCAGTTCCAGACAGTTGTACCCTTGGCTTTCTCCCTCTTCCAGTCTTGCCATAGCTTGCTTTGCTGGAGACTAAGCTCCACCATTCTTCCCAGGTGCCCTGCGCTTACCCATTGCTCATGCTTTTTGGAGGAATGAGTGGTTTCTAGCCTACACTCCAAACCTGTCCTCCAACTCTTACAAACTTTCCAGCATTTCCACCTCGAATTTCCCTGAGACTTGGTGGGGGTGACAGATGCAGGGCGATCTCTCTTGTATCATGGTGATAATAGTGATATAGTGATCTCTTGGGGCTCCCCATCATTTGTCTTCAAGACATGGCCACTGATCTCTCTTAGTGGTGTTTCCCCTACTATGAAGACAAATGGAATGAAGTAGACACATTTAAACAAACATGAATGTAAATACAAATGTCTAGAAGATATCCCAGTAAGTGTACCATATTCATTAAATAGTATACTTGCAACTCTTTCCCTGCTGGGGCCTGTAGCTTTCCCTGACACAGGGGATTGGCCTTGTCTACAATACTAGATGTGTGTTCCACCCCTTGGAGCAGGCCTTATCCAATTAAATATTTGTCAGTTGTATGTATGCCAATTAGAAATTTGTCAGTTGTACGTATGTTAGTCAAGCCATTATTACACCAGCAGGCATTGCTTGGCATGCCCATAGTGTACAGTATGTAGGGTCCATTGTTGAGCAGAATCATAGGGGATCCCCTTTCCCCAACTATCTGCACACCTCCTTCTGGCACTATGAAAGCCATCCATCCAGTGGCATGGAGTTTTCAGCTTAGTCTCGCCTTCATCTCTCCATCTCCCACACTCACATAATGCAGTGTCTTCAGCAACATAGCCTTACCAAGTTTTCTGATGTACAACCAGCATTAGTGGCAATAGCCTTGGTTAATTTGAGGACCTTTAGGAACTCTCTGGTCAACAGCTCATAGGAGGGCAACCCACCCTAGGTACTGTAATTTTTTCTTAACAGTTGTACAGTTTTGGGAGCCTCTGTTTCTATTTTCATATAGGATTAGGTGTTGCAGGCTTTTCCCAACCATTCTGGTGGGTATTACTTGTGTCTTACCCCAACAATCTTACAGCCATAGCTGGCCTTTGTTTCTTCAGGTGTACGTGATATCTTTCAAATGGGTTTCACATCTGTAAAACACTCAAAGGTTAACATCATATATTAAATCAGTCATAGACAAGGTCTAACACAGCATAGAAAGATTTTATCCATTTGTATTAATTGCTTTCTCCATAGATCTTTGTTAGGTACCATAGCATGGGTAAGAGGCATTAATTTGGTTAGTTCTTTACTATTTTTAGTTATCTCTTTGTAGTCATTCCACATTCTGGGTTTCTTATATGGAGTAACTTTGTATTGTTTCATCCTTCATACACTTATAGGTGCTGGCTCCAGTTGCCTGCCGTTACTCTCACAGGGTCCTGTGGTCCTGATGTAGACACACCAGCATAACATATTTTTATTTTGGGTTTCACATGGTTTATAAGACAGGGAGGGAGTGACTTACAAAAGGCTTTTCATAACTCATTCAGCTCATGCATCATTCAAGCCCACCCATAGTCTCCCCTACCTTTCACTGGCACACAAGGTCTCACCCCAGGGTCTGAATGCCCTGCAGGATGCCCCAGCAGCTGCACACTTCCTGGTCCCAGCTCTGGACTGGCGCACCTGGGGCTCTCTCCCTCTTCCAATCTTGCCTCAGCTTGCTCTGTTGTCGACTAGGCACCACCCTTCTTCCCAGGGCGCTCTGGGGTTCACCTGTTGCTCACATTTTGGGGAGGAATGAGTGGTTTCAGGGCTATAGTTCATGCAGTTGCTAGAACTTCTTTTGCCGTTAATTTTGTTTTATTGCATTGTGGTCTGATAGAATTTTTTAGTTTTTCTCTAACCTTTAAATCTCTTTAAAGAGATTTCAGACCCATGTGGCAGTGGACTCCATTTTTTTTTAAGCAACTGAGCTGCTTCCCCAAATTTACAACACAGCTGTGGCCCTGGGATTTTCCCCTTTTATTCTGTATTTATTGAGGATTCTTTTGCACCCCAGTATGTTGTCTATTTTAGAGAAACTTCCATGTGTTTCATTTGTTTTCTTTCCATAGCCTCTTTGGTGTGGCTATTCCTTTCTTCAGTCCTCAGTGTTACTTCCAGTGTCTCTGTAGGGATGGTTTGATGGACAAGAGTTCTTTCAGCCTATTTATATAATGAAAGATTTTTCTTCCACTTTTGACTGTAATAGAGTTTTGCTGGATAAAGATGCCTGGATTGGCATCTGTAGTTGTTTATAACTTGAAATACATTGCGCTAGGCTCTTCTGACTTTTAAAGTTTGCCTTCTGAGCCAGCAGTAATTCTTCTGGGTTTTCCCTTAAATGTAACTTGTTTCCCATTGCAGCTTTCTGCACCTCCTCCATGTCCTATAATTTACTGCATTATTTTTGTTGTTCTAACAGTGATTGTGATTTTCTGTTGCATTTATAAATATATTTCAGCTTTATAAATTGGTTTTCATTTAATATAGTCTTCAGGGAGGAGGCTTCCATGTCACTTGCAGCTCAATTGCTCCAAGTTCTGTTTCTGAAGTGCAGCCTGTCTTCAGCAGTAGGGTCTTACCTTCAAGTTCTAGGTGGCAATCGAGGGCTGTGACGATAGCTTGCGTTACTTTGGGAGTCTCTTGAATGACCCTAACCAACAACTCAAGGGAAAGTTTCTCCTTCCTGGCACTAGGGTTTTTGTTATATAGTCATCAGCTACTCACAGGAGTGTGTATTTTTCAGTAGACTTTTGAACTTACACATTTCCCTCCGGTTATTCACAACACATAAATGTTATTTTTCCCTCCTCTCCCTCTGTATAACACTTTCTCCTCATTTCCCAGTTAAAGTGCCCCATTTCTCCCATTATCCTACTATTCTACTCTCTTGAGCACCTTCCTTCTTCCCCTTTACCTTCAAAGATCCTTTCCATTTTCTGGGCTCCTATGGTTACATCAGGATATATGCTCACATCTAAGGATTTGGAGCTAAGATCCAGAAATGAGAGAGAATATACATTGCTTATTTTTCTAAGTCTGTTTATTTCTCCTGGTATAGCAGCTTCTGCTTCCATCTATTTACCAGCAAATTTCATTATTTCACTTTACTGCTAATTTGATCACTTGTGGGAAGCGAGCACAGCCGAGCCAGCCAAAGATGGAGCCCTGGCTGGCTGCCAAACCTCGTGCTGTTTACTTCAACTCTTGGCTGATTGCCAAGGCTCATGAATCCCGCTTGTTTACCCCAACTCTGAAGTATGGTGAGCCCAAAAACAGGTGCTGCCAGCCTGATGATCTTGCTACGTGCATAATGAGCTACACTCTGCCTGGCCACTGCACGTGTGTGAGCCCTGATTGGTACCGGCTGGGGGGAGGGCTGTTGGAAATGCTATATAAAGAACTGAGGTGTGTAATAGAAGGACCTACGAACAGCATCATAGTGAGAGAGAATAAAGAGTGAGAGATATAATAGAACAGAACAGAAGCAGCATCATAGTGTATGAGATAATGAAAGAGAGAGAATAAAGGATGCAAGAGAAACAGAAGCTTGAACCTCACCTTGGTGTCTGTGTCGTTTTTCCTGGACTCTGCTGGACAGAGTCGCGGCTTACGACAATCACTGTGTAAATGGACCATATTTTCATTATCCATTGATCAGTCCAGGGATGTTTAGGTTATTTACATTTCCTAGCTATTGTGAGAAGAGCAGCAATAAACATGGCTATGCAAGTATCTTTGCAGTTGGATGAATCATTTGGGTATACACCAAGGAATAGTATAACCAGATCATATGGTAGATTCATTTTTACTTTTTTAAGAGTTTTCCACACTGCTTTTCATGATGGTGGTACCACTTTGCAATTCCACCAGCAATGATCACTGTTCTCCTTTCTACACATTCTCACCTGCTGGTGTCATTTGGTATCATTTGTTCTCTTGATCTTAGTCTGACTGGATTAAGATGAATCTTCTGATTTATATTTCTATAATTATGTTGGACAGTTTCTAAGGTGCCTAAGCCATTTTTATATCTTTTTTTAAGTGATCTCTGTTTAGATCCATAGCCCGTTTTTAAATTGGGTCATTTCTTGATTTTTTTAGCTCTATGTATATTTGGATATTAAAATTTTTAATTTTAAATCTATTTTGTTACATATTAGAATAAC
>NW_008355784.1:645319-651940 GCF_000622305.1 Nannospalax galili | reverse complement strand
AAAGAGTTTTTCTGGGTAAAGTATTCTGGGTTGGCATCTATGGTCATTTAATGCTTGGACTACTTCAGTCCCAGCTCTTCTTGTTTTTATAGTTTGCAATGAGAAGTCATCTGTACTTATGATAAGTTTTTCTTTATATATAACTTGTTATTTTTCTCTTGTAGTGCTTAGTATCCATTCTTTGCTCTGTACATTTACTATTTTTACTGTGGTATGATGTGGAGAGTTTCTGTTCTGGTCCCATCTAAATTTTATTCTGTTTGTTCTTGAATCTGTATAGACATGTCTTTCCTCAATTTAAGGAAGTTTTCTTTAATTCTGTTGTAGATTTGGTCAGTCCCACTGACCTGAGATTTTTCTCCTTCATCTATATTTATAATGTGTAGATTTGGTCTTTTCATGATGTCTTACATTCCCTACAATTCCATTCCTGTGGGTTTTTCTTAATTGAGCTTTTAAAATTTCATACAATATTTCCCACACACATCCAGACCCTCTCCCCCATCCATGCCTCGCCCCCCCCGACTGAACCCTATGCACTCTACCATACATGCTGAGTCCTATTCATTCAGGTGTTTGTATCCAAATGTCCTTCAGTGTACATGCATCCACTGGAGTCTAATCAGCCCATCCACTGGATGTATGGAAGTCATACTCTTCCCCACCCAGATGCAACCAACCAGTCTCAAATAGTTCTCAATCTAGTGCTGACCTGCCACCTATTTCTCACCTCTCCTTTGGGCCCTTGTTTAATTGAGCTGACATGGGTCTTGCCATAGATGCCACCACTGCTTCAGGCAGATATGAGCAAGCTTCCATTAGCCTGGAAACCTCCACCTCATATGTTCATGAACCAGCCCTGGCTCTTATGATCTTTCATGTGGATTTTTACATTTTCTTCATATTATTTGTGTGAGTGGCTCAATTCTTCAACTTTGTTGTCCACTGTTGATATTCTGTTTTCACTTTCATTCATCCTACTGGTGGGCCTTTCTCCTGTCATTTCTAATGGGCTCATTGAGTTTTTCAATTCCATCTTCATTTTGGTTTGAGATTTCTTCAGCATTTCTCTTTTATGAATTCACTTTTTAAGTCCTGAGTTGTCTTTTTCATTTCATTCTGTTTTTTGAGCTTCCATCTGGAGTTTATTCCTATCCTCTTTAAGTTATTTGAGTTGCTTGTGTGTTCCTTAAAGTTGTTGAATTTTTTGATCATGTGTATGATTTTTTAAAAATTCTGCGTCTTAGGGTTCCTCTGGGCAATTCTCACTGTGGCTCATTTTTTGTAGGACTGGTGGATTTTGTTGGGGATATATTCTCTTGGTTTTTCATATTTGTGTTTTTCCTTTGTGGTCTGGGCATTTGGATATCTTTTGTTGGCCATGTTTCTGATGTGAAATTCTAGCCTGCCTTTTTTAGTTGAAGTTTGGTTCTGCTTTTGTGATACACACACACACACATACACACACACACACACACACACATACACACACGTATATATGTAATCCAATACCACGTCATTTATTTTCAAATTGTCCCAGCTGTGTTCACTTAAAGCTCCTTCAGTTAACACCTGTCTGAAAGCCCTAATCACCGTGGTTTAAGAAAAAAATTAAAGACTAGGCATATGAAAGGTAGACACAGGCAACTGTAAGCCAGCCTGGTTTATGTAGTGAGTTACAGGCCAGCCAGGGTTACACAGTGAAATCCTGTCTCAAAAAAATTTTTTTAAGCATTTCATTTGTGTAGGGGTGGGGACACAAAATGCTCCAAGTCCATCAGATAGTATTCCTTCTCTATTCCATCAGCCATTTTTGCAAGGACTTCTGGGTTCCTTTGATGGGAAATGAAGGTCTAGGTGCTGATTGTGCATGCATTCTAGTTATTTTCTAGCCAAATAACTACTAGCAATTACATCTCACTCTGGTTGCATTAATGTGTACAGGTACTTTAGCAGAACTCCTAGAGTAGGAGACTAATTACCCCAAATTACTTTCTTCTTCAGTGAATATTTAAATATAAGCAGGAAAGCAAACATACAAAGAACTTTCATTATCAGACAAACCATTAGGCCTTCTCTTTTGTAAACCAATCCAACATATTTAAAACAGAACTGTAGGAGTCTCAGAATAACAGGGTCATTTGTTGGGGGTCATCAGGAAGAATACTGATAGTATCTTTGACTTTACCATAAAATAGACACAGCATGGTAATATTCCTGAAATTCTTCCATGATACTAAACTTATACTCCTGTCTGGGTACTACATGGTGACAATTCTTACACAGATGATCATAGGTAACTATTTCTTCTCTATCTTTTTTCAGGGATTTGTTTGTGATCAGAAAAAAACAACAAAAAAGAAAAAAAACAAACAAAAATAATCCTCACTTATTGCACACTGCGTAATCAGTAAAGTTCAGTAAGAAAGATCCATTCTCTAGATAAGTGTTACCACATTGGGATATTCTTTCTCCACGCAGTCCCCGCACATGGCTACATGGTTTGTAGAACCTGCTTACATTTTGATGTAGCTTGGATGCCTTCTGGTTAGTTATGACTAGTAGGTTGATCTGTGCTTCAGTTTCTGACTTTTATTTTTTTAATATTTTATTTATTTTTTAAAATATTTTATTTATTTTGCCTATATGTATGTGAGTTTTGTATTTTACTTATTATTTTTATTTTATGTGATTGAGTGTATTGCCTGCATGTATGTAAGTGTACCCATGTCATGCAGTACTGAAGAGGTCAAAAGAAAACTTCAGATTCCCCTGGAACTGGAGTTACAGGTGGTTGTTAGCTGCCATGTGGGTGCTGGGAATCAAACCCGGGTCCTCGGCAAGAGCAGCCAGTGCTCTCATCTGCTGAGCCATCTCTCCAGTCCCTTGACTTTTAGGTTTTGTTTGTTTGGTTAAACAAAATGTTTCCAAAATGGCTATTCAAGAGCTTTCAAGTAAGGAAAAGGAGCCACGTTTCAATTGGAAATTATGGGAATCTGGTGTCTGAGTTCTGGCATGCTAGTCTACAGCTCTCAGGCAAGAGAAGCAGGAGGGAGCCCACACTCAATAAGGGGGACAGGGTGGGTATGTTCTAACTAGTTAAGGAGAGTAGATGTGAGCTGTGGAGCAGTGAGAATGTATCTCATCTTGGCTCAGAGGTATAAAGACCCAGTGGGCAGGATCTGATTTACCAGACTTGTCTGGAAGTCTTGGATAGGATGAACAGGAAAAGGCCTAGGCCCAAGGTAGGGATGGGGACACTGTGGGGAGGATCCAACTGGCAAAGCAGAGTAGATGTTGGCCCTGGTGCAGTGAGAATGTAGCTGGTCCCAGGGCAGTGGCCATGGTTAATGTTTTTTACTATGATATGCAAGGAGGAGTTTATTTTCTGGTCCTATATATTTGGCATTCTATGTGCTTCTTGTATCCATACTGGTATGACTTTTCTTAATTTAGTGGTTTCCTTATATAATCCTGTAGAAGATCTGGTCAATTCCTTTGACCCAAGATTCTTTTCCTGACACTATATCTGGAATTCATAAATTTGGTAATTTCATGGTGTCTCACAGCTCCTGCATATCACATTCCTATATTTCTATTTTTTCATATTATTTGCTTTAGTGTATAATTCTCTAACTTTATCTTCAAGTTTTTGTATCCTGTTTTCCAATTGATTAATTCTGCTGTTAAGAATTTCTTCTGTCTACTAGTTGGCTTATTGAATTTACAATTTCATCTTTATCTCAAGTTGAATTTTCATCAACATTCCCATATCTTTAATGAATCCATTTATCAAATCCTAAATTGTCTTTTCCATTTCATTTAGCAGTATTTTGAATTTTCCTGGGCTTCATTCAGGGGTTTATTCCTTTCCTCTGTGAATTCCTTGAGTTGTTTGATTTTGTGATTTTTAAATTCCTTGAATTCTCTGATCATGTTTATGATTGTTCTTTTTTTTTATTTTATGTGCATGAATGTATTGCCTATATGTATGTAAGTGCATCCATGTCATGCAATAGCAGTGGAGGTCAGAAGAGGATCTGGAGTTACAAATGGTTTGTTAGCCACCATGTGGGTGCTGGGAACTGAACCTAGGTCCTCTGCAGGAGCAGCCAGTGCTCTAAACTGCTGAGCCATCTTTTCAGTCCCCATGTTTGTTCTTTTAAGTTCTCTCTTAGGGAGTTCCTTTAAGTAGTTGTCCTTTTAGGATGCTTCTATAGGAATGGTGGCGTTTGGTAAAACATATCTTCTTGGTGTGTGTGTGTGTGTGTGTGTGTGTGTGTGTGTGTGTGTTTATGAAATTCAATCTGCCTTTGTTGAGTAGAAATTTGGTTCTGTTTTTATTACAAGTAACCTAGTTAATTTCTGAACAGGTATGAATGAATAGTTGGTTTGTGCTTCAGGTTTCCATGGTTTTATGTTTGTTTGTTTTTGAGGGGTTTTGTTGTTGTTTATTTTATTGGAGGGATGGAGTGATTCCAATATGGCCTGGTGTGCCCCCAACTAGAACTTAAAGTTGGAGATTGCAAATGAATTGGTGGGTTCTAACTAACTAACCAGGGAGGGAGCACCGTGTTGTCTGTCTTAATTACAGGAAGGACATATAGCAGATAGCAGAGGAGGAGAGTTCTAATTGACTTACTAGGGATTGTGAGGCATAAAATACCTGCCTTAATCATAGGGAAGAAAGATGGTGGCCAATTTTTATTCATTTATTTATATAACTTTTCTTTATTATTTTTATTTTACACGTATTGCCTGCATGTGTATGAGTGCACCCCTATAGTGCAATATCCACAGAGGTCAGAAGAGGGTCTCAGGCCCCCAGGAACTGGAGTTAGGACAGTTGTTAGCCACCATGTGGGTGCTGGGAACCAAACCTCGGTCCTCTGCAAGAGCAGCTAGCGCTCTTAACTACTGAGCCAACTCTCTAGCCACTCATTTATTTATTTTTAAGTGTATGTTTTACCTCTGTGTATGTTAGTGCAGCACATGCCTCCAATACCGATAGAGATCTGAAGAGAAGGTCAAATCCATGGAACTGGAGTTATGGATGGTTGTTAGTCACTAAGTAGGGGCTGGGAACTGAACCACATCCTCCGCAAGAACAGGGAGTGCCCTTTACCTTTGAGTCATCTCACCAGGCTTTCTATCAAACTTTTGATTATCTAATAGTGACACTTTTCAAACTGTTCCACAAGAGAGAAGGGAAGAATGATGAAACTCATTCTATGAAGACCATATTTCCTCACATCCAAACCAAGTAAAAACATAACCCAAATCAAACCCAAACAAACCAAAACAAAGAAAACTCAGACAAATTTTCCTAATCGATATAGATTGAAAATTTCATCAAAATATTTGCAAGCCAGATTCAAGAACACATCAAGATCATAAATTTTGGCTATGTAGTTTTCATTGCAAGAATGCAAGCTCAGTTCAATAGTCCCAAACCAACATATGCCATTCACCAAATAATCTTGAGAACAGAAGTCACATAATATTCCCTATAGATAAAGAAAAGCCATGTGACAAAGTTCAGCATGTCTTCATGATAAAAAATCCTGGTTATTGTTGGGCATGGTGGCACATGCCTTTAATCCCAGCACTCAGGAGGCAGAGGCAGGTGGATCTCTGTGAGTTCAAGGCCAGCCTGGTCTACATAGTGAGTTCCAGGACAGCTGGGGCTACAGGGAGACCCTGTCTCAAAAAGACCAAAAAAAAATCCTGGTTAAATCAGAAATGAATGGAACATAACTCAAAACAACAAACATATATAAACCAAACCTAGAGCCAATGTTACATTAAGTGGAGAAAAGCTGAAGACATTTCCTATTTCAGGAACAGCTTATAGCTATGGCACATGTTATTAGTTTGCTGAAGGTAGATAAAAATACACCTGAGTTGATTTTGATGGAGTCTATGAAATAGTAACTGACTTACAATTTAACCTATTCTTGTCTTTGTCTTAGAGTATTGAATTTTGCTTCAAAAAATGAGATGTGGCCAGGCATGTTGGCATATCCCTTTGATCTTAGCACTCTGGAGGCAAAGGCAAATGGATGTCTCTGAGATATAAGCCAGCCTGGTCTACATTGTGAGTTCCAGGCCATCTGAGGCTGCAGGCACAACGAAGATGACCTGAAAAATGTCCTGCTCACTGATTCAGTATGCCCTCACAAAATACACTGTAGATTTTGAATCAGGTGCAAGACAGATATGGACAGACTTATTGACTCAAAGGCAAAATCAATGCCCCAGCAAGAAATGACCCAGTTGCCAAGATTTCACAAAATTCAGCAATGAAAAAGAAGTTTTTAAGGTTAAATTATCTTTTCTAGTTTTTTCCTTCAATTTTTCTTCAAAACCAAAAGAGAAAGATTTCAATTTTAAAATATTTGTTTAATTGAAAAAGAAACTGACAAAATAGAATCATAATTTTGATAAATTATTACTGAAGCCTGTTCTGGAGCCAATTTATGAAATTGTTCATTTAGGTGACTTGCATAGCTACCTCTTTAGTATAAATATTTTCTTTAACTTATGCTTTATTGTGTATTGGTGTTCTAGGTGCTCATTTAGAAATAAAAGCAAGTGAATCACAGTTGCTGAACTAACTAA